>NC_036251.1:1066863-1076599 GCF_002742605.1 Olea europaea var. sylvestris | reverse complement strand
CCCCCCCCCAAAATAAATAAATAAATAAATAGCAACACAATAATTTTGTGATAGCAATTTACTAAAAATCATCATAACTTTTTGCAGATATATAATTCATTTTTACTAAGAAAAATTGTTAGGCAGTTCCAAAATAAATTTCTATCGTACTAAGGGTGCAATAAGTTTGCCATGTTTGCGATTCATTTTTTAAGAATATATTTTGCAATTTTTTTAGGAGAATATGTTTAAAAATTAGGAAAAGTTTTGAATTTACATACAAAATTACTTTATTGGAAGAATATGTGACTGAATATGAATTAAAAAAAAAAAAATTCATAAGAATGGAGTTAAAACATGTTTTCAGGTAAACTCTATAGATACTTCTAAATAACGGATTATTGATAACAATTTCACACACAAAAAGTGTTAATAAATTAATGCAAATTTAAGTTTTAAGATACTTTGACATTAAAATGAAGCACATAATTAAAAATACACCAATACTATATATCTTTTCAATTATTAGAGAATAAACTGGAAATATAGTAGATAAAGCTCCTGTTTAGTGTAGCTAAAAATAAGATTTTTAGTAAATTTTGATAAAAAATGATTGAAAAGTTATGGATCCCATAAAATGTGTAGTCAAAATTAATTTTAAAATTTTAATCCACACCCAACAAGAGCAAAGATTAATCGTCCACGATGAGAATGAGTAATTAGCCCTAATGATCGATAACAGTAAACGCTTATTTCTTAACATATATATTAATAATCATAGTCTTTTAAATCGAAATGTTAAACTACCTCATGATCGATCCATCACGACTTATCGTGTAATTGATTTACGTGCAAATTGGATTTATTTTTTTACTTCATAAAAAAAATTCGATAATGTACAGTTTTTATAGATTGAGGATAACAAAATTTGATCCTGCTAATAAATTACGTTAAAATATTATCACCTCCTTTGAAAAACTTAAACAGTTGACCGTACAATTTAATTTACAATTTTTGGCATGGAAGATCTCTATAGATTTTGACACAGGCAAATGATAAACAAACTTTAATTACAGTCGAGCCACTTGTGACCTAATTATGAGATTAAATGTTAAATAAATATTCTGATTTTATTCATTTTTAATCAATGTCGTGTGGCATCAATGAGAAAGCCAGATATTAAACTCAGTTTAAAAATCCTGTCATCTTCAAATGTCGTAATTACCCGATAAAGCCTAAGGTAAGGTGGTTATATCCCCAGATTAGTACTTACATATATTTAAATGTAAGTTATTCGATTCCAATTTGTTTTAATTTGATTACTAATTTTCATTTTTATTTAAATTTGACCATTCTGTTCACAATCGTTGGCAAATTAATAGACTGAATTTGCAGCTTGCTAACTGAATTCGAGACGAGAAAATTTGTAACGATATGCCACCATGGAATCCTCACCCTTTTAGAGAAAAAATAAATAAACAAATAAATAAAATAAAAGAGGTGAGATTTGATAACACAATCTTTTAGTACTTGAAAATAATTGTTTTGGGTTTTTTGCGCTCGTGTAAATCACGACAACATTTGTGGAGCTATGCTCCTCTTTGGTGGGATTAAATTCAAAAGTTTAATTTAAATTAAGTTAAGAATTAGTTACAACCACATATTTTATATAATTCAACAATTTTTAATCATAAATTTTATTAATTTTTATTAAAATTTACTAAAAATCTGATTTTAATCTCAACCAAATAAGGCGTACTAATTTTCCTTCAAGAAAGTATCTACAAAAGAATATAATTGGCATAGCCTAAGGAATATTTAGCTGTAAAGATTGAGGGAATTTGTGAAGTGGTCTATGGCGATGACGGGTGCAAATATGATTTTTACACGTGTAAATAAACAGTGTTTTGATAATCTATCCAGAACTAAATTAATAAAATTAAAGTACTAAAGTCAAAAGGTTAAATTAGAATTGAACAAATAAAAAAGATAAATAATTATTTAGTTTTAACATAAATAATCGATTTGTATAAAACTGATCAGTTTGCAATTGAATCAACTAGTTATTAAGGGTTTAACTTAGCCCTTTTTCCGCTGTTTTTGATTGTTTTTGGGTATTTATAAAAGGTTGGGAAAACGGTGTATATCAATTTTTAGGGTTTATATTTCTCAACTTATGAAATCAATATTTTTGGAAGTTTTTTAAATTTTCTTCCAATTTTACCCTCTCTTAAACAATTATGTTAATATGTATACTAAAAGTAATTATCTTGTGACCTGTGTTTGTTCAAAACTGATGAATATTATCTTTTAAGAAATATTTAGCAGAAAGAAATTGTACAAATATTACACGAAATATGATAGAAAATGATTTGAATTTACCATATAAATTCATATTGAATTGTAAGGAATGATATATACAAATTTACTCCATATTATTTATACGCAACTACTTTTTATTATATATGATCATATATATATACGTATTTTATTATCTTATAAGACTCTCAGAATCAGTAGATAATAAACTTTGAAATATGGGTTGGACTGATTTAAAAAATATTACTATAAGTCACTCAAAATGGTATCTTTCATTAACGTCCAAAACCGATGCTTCAAAAATTCTAGAGGAAATTATAGGAACTAAAACATTTAGAGATTCAATTTCATAAATCATATGTTAAGTTTACTATTTCAAAAATCAGATTTTTTAATTAATTAATATATATAAAAAATTAATTAATTTGCCCTATCTAATTTCAAACCCTAAATTATTTCCACCTCATCTCTCTCTCTCTCTCTCTCTCTCTCTCTTCCCCCACCAATAACCGATTTGAGATTGTCAGGGTAAAACCGCTCGAAGTCGTCGGAGTGAAGCGGTTTCGCCGACTTGTCACCCTTCTCTAATCTAATGCCCCGCTCTCCTCCCTTTCCTCTCCTCTCCTCTCATGTATTTGTATCTACCTGCTCCAATTGTATCTGCCGATCACGGGAGATCCAGTTTTTCTCACCCTTTCTCTTCGTCGCCAATCAATTTGAGAGCATTGAAGTGAAACCACTTGAAACCGTTGGAGTGAAGCGGTGTCCCCATCGCAACCCTGCCAACCCTTTCTAATCCAACGATGCCGCTCTCCTCCCTCTCCCCTCCTCTGTTGTATCTATTTTTCGGATATGATTTGTTGGTATTTTTAGGAGGCAATTTTCTTGGACTTGTTTCTGTTTCAAATCTGATTTGTTGGTTATTTAGGAGGCGATTTTCTTGAATCTTGGTGGTGGCGGTGGTTTGTTGGTGGTTGTGTTGGTGGCGATGATTTGTTGGTGGTTAGGCGACGATTTTGCTGTTGTTTGTGTATCGAATGTTGTGCCTGCAATCTTATGTTTGGGCCACAGTGTTGGAACTTCTTGGTGGCGTGGTGGTCGCAAGTATTGGTGATGGTCATAAATCATTTGGTTGATTGTAACCATTAAATTGGTTAATCTGTAACCAATAAATAATATGTGATTAACGAAAAAGATAAATTGTGACCAAGAAATAGTGCGTGATTAATGAAAAAGATAAATTGTGATCAAGAAATAATGTATGATCTAAAAATTTGTTAATTTATTACAAATAATTTTATAATTTGTTACCATATAAGAAGTTATGACTTATAATATTTGTAATTTGTGATCAATAAATAAATTGTGATGTATAAATTTTTGAATTGTAACCGTAAGATAATTTGTGATACATAAAAATTATGATTTGTGATCGGGAAAAAAAATATGTAACAAACTAAATCTTTAATTTATGACAAAAATGTATACATCTGTGACCTTAATATATTTAATTAATAAAATATATAAATATTTAACTAAATCATATATAAATTTTAATAAATATCTGATTTTTGAAATTTGAAAACTTTATTCTTAATTTTAAAATAGGTGATACTTAACTACTTAGTTATGAATTTTTCCCTTTCCACAAATATATTACGCAGTGCTCAAAACACCTAAGCAGGCCGCAGTTTTTTGGGTTGTACCAATTACTAATCTTGATACGATGGACTAATAATGATTACGTTGTATTCACACTCAAATTTTGTATAATGAGAATCTTGAAAATGAAAATAATAATAAAAATAATAATAAATCTTAAGTTGGCAACTTAAATTTAACTGAAAAGAAAGTCAATCTTTAGCAATCTTCTTTACTTTCTTTACAAGGGTTTTCCTTTTCTTCTTTGGAAATTCTCTATACTCAAAAGTCATCTATTAACTTTTTGTTCATAGTTATTTAAATGTGAGAAGGGATTTTTTATTTTTTTCCTCCTATCACATATTAACTTGTACTACGTGATATTCACATTGCTTTACCAGTTGGTAAAAGAATATTAATTTCATAATTATTTTAAAAAAAAATTTAAATACCGATAAACAAGTGTTGCTACCTTTTCAAATTACTCTTATATTTATCATCTAGTCTGCAGTCCAATCTAGTGTTTAGCAATAAAGTTGTGTTCAGTCAAAAATATAAAGAAAGAGGTGTGAAATCTCACATTGTAAAATTTCTTATAGTAAAAAATTGTGTTCTTTTTCGTTTCTAATTTGTTTTCATTTGCTATTACTCTCAAAGCTAGGGATCAAGACCTAAACCATAATATAAAACAAAAGTTGAAAAATAATTTTAATAATAATCAGTGACATAATTTTTTGGTTCATTTCCATTAACAAGTAGTTAACCTAGTGTATATAATATTCTCCACTAGGATGCAGTTGACAAGATAATTTTGTGCTCTATGTAATCTCATGGAGACATAAGTTAGTGGTGTCACCTTGGTGTACTTAGTGCGTTTGAGAATAATTTCTGAATTAGATTCTTGGGCAATCGGTTCATTTGGCACGAATTCCAGCATTTTCAACGTATATGAAACTTCCTGCGTGACTGCCAAATGATAGTTTTGACATTGTGACATTTGGGAACACTTTCGTCATGGAATGTATGATACATATAAAGATGGGTACGAGAATCTGTTTTACATAAATGATACTGGATAGACGTATAGCTTTATCCAACTTATTTGAAGTCATTTATTGTGGTAATGTAATTTCCAAAGTTAAATTTTTAGATGGTCAAACGCATGCTTCTTAAAAAATCTTAACTTACATACATTGGTGAGTCATTACGACTATATCGACCGGTCCCTCAACGCAAAGGCCAAATAGTCGTACAACATAACGCAATTGATCAATTTTACCAACAAAGAAAGAAAAGGTCCATTGGCTTGGTACAAAGTGCTTGCATTAAACATCTGATCATCCCACTCGCTTAAATTGTGACCTTAAGTTCATATGGATTATAGTAAGGGTTAATTGTGAAAATTCACCAGGAACACTTTACAACGTCAAATTCAAGTTTTATGCATTACCAAATTTACGTTCTAGATTACAATTCAATCAATTTGACCTTACGTACGGAATTAATCTAACTAAAATAACAAGTCACATTAATTAGTTGTCTAGGTGATTAATCATACAAGTTAATTAACCTATGTTGGAATGTCGTAGTTTGTATATTATGGAAAGCAGTAAATAACAAATAATATGATGACGGAGAAACCTCAACGTTGGTAAAACTTCAGGATCAAGCCAATTAACTCCATTATACCAATTCAGTAAGTACAAATTATACCAAACTCCGTATCCAAACAGACCCCCTGTTCCAGTTTCAAGATTTACTGTTGTAGATACTTCTAGCCTCCTGCTAGACTTCCTGATCTACCTCCTGTAGTTCAATTTGTTGTCCACTACAGCCTCCTGGTCCTTAGCTGATTGTATCACCAAGTGGAACACCATGAACGGCCTATTCTTGTGCTTGTAACTGTGCATCAATCCACCTCTCCCAATTCTCCAATGAGAGGGTCCCTCCTCAATCGATTAAGGAAGCAAGGTGTTTTGGGTTATGTAGATTCGATGTTTTTCCCAAACCAATGGTTACCGAATCACAAGATTGATGTAGATGGAATCTCCAATTAATTGCAGTTTGGAGCTCTTCAAAGATGTTATGAATATCTTTTGCAATGAAAGAATAATGTAGCAACCTTATGTTTTTCGTTCACAGCCTATATATTTATAGTTGGGGAAAAATAGAAGTTTTGGGCCGTGAAAAAGTCTCGAAAAACGCAACTTAGAGTCTCTCGCATAAGACTGTCGCTCGAGCGACGTCGAGCGAAAAGCAAGCGGCGAGCTTTTCTGTTTTTTACGCTCAAACGATGGTAAGGCGAGCAGGAAGCGAAATTTCGGTGCATCTTTACCCTAGTTCCATGGTAAAACCCTAACCTAACCAACTATACAAAATTGCAATGCAAGTCCCTGACTTTTACAACAAGGTTCAATTGAGTCCCTGACTTTTACAATTAAGTCCCTTTTTGTCTTACAGAATTGCCAATTATATTTTCAAACCTAACAAATTGGAATAAACTCAACGTGGCGAGCTCTGCAAGTGATCCTAGAAGGCATACGGATAAGCAAAGATTCGAATTCGAGATTGACAAAGAAATGGCCTATAAAAGCACGAACCAAAGGAAGGTGCCACTTCTCTACTTGAACTGATTCTTGATTTGAATCCCTAATCTAATAAGCAATTCAAAAAATGCTTTAATCCAAATATAGCGCAATTAGAAGACTATAAACAAGGATAAAGGGCTGAATCAAGGAATCGAGGAGTAGAAAATACTTATAATAGTCCAAATTACATAACATAATAATAAAAAAGAATATATACTATAAAAAACCAACTTGGATATAGAAAGAACCTTGCTTACACTAAGTCACATCATTCACGACATTTTTTCTTTATAACTAGAAAAGAAAGGTTCATGATCTCTGGAATTACTTCCAAAGAAACAAAGAATTTATATGCAAGAACCATAACATTTTGTGATTAATTGACAAATCTGCTTTGATGAATATAACTTATCAGTGCCTGATTTTCCTTCTTTAAAATGCAAGTCTTCCTCAAAATCTCTTCACCTTCTATAGTTTTTTTAATTATAATATTATAAGGGTTTGCCAGTGCCATGTCCTCTCATAGTAGGTAATAAATAATCTTATGACAAATAAATAGAGGGAATCTTGAGATTGGTTATCCTATGCTACATCCCTCTTAAATGGGATAGGCCCCAAGCCGTTGAGAGCATCTGTTGTTGTCTTTGTAGAGGAACAATATGATCTTGGACTAGCCCCCTTCGCAAGACCTAGAGAACTTCTCTTCTGTTGTATGGATGGGGATGCATGTTTTAAGAATCTTATAAGAAATGTGGACTGACTTTAATCCCCTTTTATATTACCTGAGGCTAATCAAATATGAACGGGTAAGAAAGAGGAGGCCACGTGACTAGCTTAGTAACTTTATTCAATCTAAAAGTTGGCTCAGTGCCCTATCCACCTTTAAGTGAAATGGGGCATCCATCGAAGATAGCAGCAAGAAAGATGGAAGCACGAACGAGGTAGCTTATCATCATTGGTCCTTCGTTTGTAATTGGCATTATAGCACATTGCTTTAACGAGGAGATGTACAAAATGAAGTAATAAAATTGGCTTTGGCTGAACAAAGTAAGTTCTGAAATAAGCTTCTTCAACTTCAATTGAACAATATGGCTTTCTTCCAAGGTATGGTTTTAGTCCATTTGATCCAGCTCAGTTGCTAACCATATTCTCCCCCGACCATATGAGAAGAAATTCTATGGCTACGAAGCTAAGAATGGTTTAGGGTGAAAGTGTTGAAAAATATGGAGCCTAAATGTTAGGCTTCACAATTTCAATGGTGGCAGACACATTTTCTCAAAAGCATGGCAGCAAATGTTGAAATAGAATGTGAATGGAAAAGATGAAAACCATGCAGCCGAATTTTTTGGAAGAAATTTCTTGCCATGCATTTATGGGAGCCAATTTTATTGAAAATTGATGGATATGCATTTAATGAGGAAGGTGAAAATTTTCCTATAAATTGGAGCCAAAGTAGGAGGAAAGGAGTGTGCCAAAACGAGAGCAAAAGAGAAGTGCAAGAAAATCGTGTAGAGTGAAAACACGAGAGATAGTGAGCAAAACACAAAGTGAGAAGCAGTTAGGCTTTCGTTTGTGTAGAAAATTAACGAGAGAAAATTGAGAGATTGTTTTTGCATAGGCAAATAAAATACAGAGAGTGTATTTGTTGTATTCCTTTTATTCTCTTGTTGATACAGTAAAAAAATTGGTGTGGGTTTGTGGACGTAGGCACGATGCCGAACCACGTAAATTCTTGTGTCACTTGCACTTATTATTTTTGCTACATCTATTTCTTCTCAGTTCAAATTATTTTGCGTCCCACTGATCCTGGCGAAATTAGTAGTGGTCTAATTTCCTAACAGAAAGGCCAACCAAGTTCGGATACTTGTTTTAGTCGATCCAATTTGAAATTTCACTTCAACAAAATCATTTTCTGATGAAACAAACCCTCTGTTTAATTGGGAAGACAATTCTCTTTCCTTTAGAGGAACAAAATCTCTATCTTCTAGTGAAATTATCCTCCGGACCTATTATACAAATAGAAGATTCATTTTGATGATGAGAATGAGAAGATGAGAAAGATCGGGAGCTGGGAAACCCATTTACTCATACTGATGGAAGGCGTAGTTAAATTAAGGGTAGCTGTCAAGCAAAGGAACAAATGCACCGCAACACTAGAATTGTCGTTTAATCCAAAAAGAAAAAAGCTTGGTTTTCTATTACCATATCAGGTATTGTACAAAAGTGAGCACTCTTTCACATTTCAAAGTATTTGGGTGCGATTTCTCATGCTTTCTCATAGCAGAATGGGATTAACTATGCAGGATGCGATCCTTAATAGTTCACTGCGGGGAAAGCCAATGTCTTGAGGTCCCAAGGACTCATTCTGAATGAAATAGTGGTTAGGTATCTACCAACTTCAAGACATTTAATTTTAGGGAAGCCGAAAAAATAGAGCTCAACAAGTGCAATAGAACTCAAGTAAATTATTCAGATAGATAGTAGAGCTTTTCGGAGTACGTGAATCGACAGTACCAATTAAAACTTGCAAACCAACTTAATGAGCTTGCAAAAGAATGAATGAGACCTTACTGAATCTTTTCGGTGCTGAACTACAAAGTAGACGTCTACTTTACTTAGCAATCGAGTGTCTAACTGCTGCAATCCTTCTCGTTCTTTGTAAAGTCCCGAAAATTTTCATAGAATAGAATTAATTATTTTATATGGTGTATTTTTTAATTTTGAAAAGTTGGAGGAACTAAAGTGATATATGTATTAATACAATTTTATTGAAATGTTTAGATATTAATAGGACAAAGATAAGTATATCAATATGAAGCTCGTTGGATAACTCATAGTTAATTATCTAATTTTAAACCCAAGAAGAAGTTGATTCGGATACCTCAACCCCCAAGTTATTGAAGTATGAAGAAGTTGTTATTTGTTTGGTATTTGAATAAATTTGGTTTCCTAACTCTCAAGGATGGCAACCACGTGTGTGTGTTGTGTTTTTGTTTGTTTGGTTAAAAATGGATAAAGTAGATTCCTTTTAACTTTGAATGGGATAATTATAAAGCATTATAATCTTGATTGGAATCTTTTCTCGTGGGACACGACACCACTTTCAAGTATACCAAAATTCATATTTTGACCTACACACACACACATATTCTATCTATCTATCATTATCATGAAAGCGAGAAAATTTCTCACCTAAATATATATATATA
>NC_036251.1:985450-1066762 GCF_002742605.1 Olea europaea var. sylvestris | reverse complement strand
TATATATATATATATATATATATATATATATATATATATATATATACACACACACTGGAACAAACATAAAAAAAATTTTGGAAGCGTGATTTTTTAGTTGCTACCTTTTAAAAATCTATTTGATCTAGTAAGATATAGGTAACGAGGTGCAATTGTTTATATTCTGTTTAAATTATTTTTATGCGTTGTTGATTTATTATACTTATGAAAGTTAAAAATATGATATAATATGGTCATTAGGTACCAAATATATGATATGTATTGAGCTCTTACAGGTTCCCGAAAATATGATGATGGTATGATATTTTGAAGCATAATTTAAATATATATTTTTATTCGGGATTGCACCAATATTTTTCGTGTCCTATTGAGTATTTCCATGTACTCACCATTTTTCCCTACTCCTTACATGTTAGAATAAGTAGTTGTTTGGCAGGCGATAAGGTGCAATCATAGTGTCTAGATTTATGGAACTCAATAAATTAAATCCGGTGTAATGTGACTGTGAATTTTATTTTCAGCATTTGTTTTAGTTTTATTATTATGTGGATTTATGATTTGGAACACACTTTATTTGGTTATGTTTTTCATATGGTTTATTTTTATTGATGGAACTAAAAATTTCATATTGGGATGTTTGATATGCTTATTTAATTATGGAATGAAACTTTTAGTAACAATTTAAATATTAAAATTTGGGTCATTACATTCTTCCTCTTCCCTTGCCCGAAACAAAATAGGAAGAGAGCCAATAGATCGCTCCCCAATAGCGAGTTGCGATCAGCTCTTTCTCTTCCTATCACTAGGTCGGTCCGTCGGATTATAGTGCTTGACAATTCTATTAGTACAATACTGATGTCCTTCGGGATCAAAGAATTCGAGTCTCACGTCATTATCACGGTATCTAACGAAGATACTTGCAAGTTTCTTTGAAATTCTCGTGGCCAAAAAGGTTGGAGACTGCAAAAAGGAAATATTTGTAGTGGAGTTTAAAAGCTTCAATGTAAAGCAAACGACTGCGCACAATTTCAATTAATTAGACAAGCTCCTTCCAATTTTATATTATACCATTTAGTGCTCTCGTAAACAGCAATCCACTTTTAGGGAGGCCACTTTGATGAATCCTACCCATGGAAAGAAAGATGGGCTCGTGATAAGTTAGTCTGTCCGGTCTTGTTTAGTTGAGCATAGCTAACACGAAAAAGAATAATCAAGCGAGAGATAGAAGTATACAGTCTCAGAGCCGATTGAGTCGTGTATAGTGGACAGCACTGGATATTACAACTAAGCAGTATTTCGTATGTTTATGTCGTTAATCTTGTCTAGTTATGTGAGTCTAACAGCCAAATATTAAAAGAGAAGTGCTTGGATTAAAGAGCCACAATGGTTTGTGCTCCTCTTTTTACTTTTTTATTTTCTTTCTGCACCATTTAATCCTGTATACATGCCCATTAACACGGATTATTCTTTAGTTTCCCTTCAGTATATATAACCCTTCATTCATTCATGAAGCATTGCGCCTTCAAGAAGCAACTTATCATTAGTAAAAACAACTTATTTAGCTGCTACTTAGCCTTAATTCTTCATGGCTGCCCCAAACCAAGTGCAAATTGTGATCCCTGAGCACAATGTACTACAAAATCAGTGCAATTTTCATGAAGACATAAAGGACTTTGATTACTCACGAAGAGCACAATGGCCTCGTGCTGCTGTGCTCGGAGCCAACGATGGCTTGGTATCCATTGCATCATTAATGATGGGAGTTGGAGCGGTTAAAGAAGATGCCAAGGTGATGGTTCTTACTGGATTCGCAGGACTATTTGCCGGTACTTGTAGCATGGCAATTGGAGAGTTCGTCTCCGTGTACTCTCGACTAGACATAGAAATTGCTCAAATGAAGAGAGAAAAGAGATTGACAAATGATGGACAGAATGAAGGAGAACTGGAAAAGGAAAAACTCCGCAATCCTTTGCAGGCAGCCATGGCATCAGCCCTGGCATTTTCGTTAGGCGCCGTTGTACCATTACTTGCAGCTGCATTTATAGAAAATTATAAGGTGAGGCTAGAAGCAGTGGTGGCGGCAGTCACCTTAGCATTGGTTTCTTCTGGAGGAATTGGGGAGGTGATGGGTGGGGCTTCGGTGGCTAGATCTTGTTCTAGGGGAGTGGTGAGTGGGTGGATGGCTATGGGTGTCACATTTGGTCTTACAAAGTTACTTGGCTCCAATAGCCCGGAAATGTGATTGCCAAGTTCATCTCCAATTTTATTTTTTTAAATTTGTGGAATAAAACTCAGGTTGCGGACAAGGTTGTAACACAACATCAAATGATGTATTATATAACTTAAATAAGCATCCTATGTTAGATTTTGTTTTTTACAAGGCTTTTTTTTATCTATATTCTGCTCATTTAGAACATATTAAGTTCATGCCAATGGAAATAACACTTTTTTTTTTTTTAATAAGCTTTCGACTGTATGTTGTTTTGATTATCGCCTATGAGCACATATGTCATGAAGTTACATTTCAATTGTAAAAAATAATAGACATTTTTCTATGGACTCACAAGTTCTTAGAAAGATGATCACGTCACTATTACAAAGATATTTTATTGTCCTTTCCTGTCTGATCTTGGTGTATAAGTATAAACGTCTTTAAACATGCATTAAGTGTGCAGTTTCTGTTACACTATGTAAACTAATTCCAAAATACTAGTATTTGTTAATAATGTGTTAACAAATCAATTTCGCTTCTCATATTTGCTAATACAATATATATTTTTTTTAATGCACGTAAAATGTTGTCGAGATGATGTATGAAATTTGAGATAGCATATACTCCAAAATTAGTACATGTCTTCTCTCTCGCACGTTCTCTTAAACATAAAATTGTTGAGTTCTGCTATCTGCTTCGATATATTAACATTATATCAAGGTATTAACCCAGAATCAAGATAATTGTGTTCTATTTCTAAGCCTAGTGGCAGCAAAAAATTAGTGGTGTCAGGTTGACGTAATCCTTTGGGAACTTGAGAATCAACCAGATCGTATCCAAGAATTATAACGATAGTTTCTTAAGCACTAGGTTCACTTGGCATACTCAACAGTATTTTCTTCCTATGGGCTTCTGACATCTCTATGGACTGTATTATCTATCCTAGTTTGGATTGGATAGGGCATTGTCTGTACTTTTTTCCTGAATCATATTCCATCTAACATATTAAAGGGTCACATCGTATAAGTTCATTTACGATTCTATATCCGTTTCCAAATACTACTCCTTCAAGTAATTATTGAAGATTGCGAAATATCAATGATAATGTGATTTGTTGGCTAAACATGGAATAGTCCATGTTTATAAAGATGTGTGGTTGAAAGCACGTGTCATAGATGGCTTGTAGATTTATTAGCTAAGCCCGTTTTCTGAATAATAATAATCTTATTTCTTGCGCTTTAGCAGTTTTGTTCAAGAGAGTTTGTAGAGTTAAAAATCCAAATGTCCATTAAATTTTGCACGATATTTTGAATAGGTCATTAAACTTTACAAGTTTTTCAGATGGTCACCAAACACTAAATAAATCACCGTTTGAAAAATTAACAGACCTGCTGACTTGGCAAATGAAAATGCTAATCCAGTGAAATTCTTCATCTACTACAAGCACTTATAGAAAGTGCAACTGAGTTTTAACCCTTTATCTATATTTTCATTTTGTAATATTTTTATTGCTTTTTTTCCATTAATGACATTTTTCTAAGCACTGTTTTGGATGATTTGCCGTCAACTAATGATGAAATTTGCCATGTCATCATTTTCATTTGCCACGTCAATGAGTTCGTCAAATTTTCAAATGGTGCGTATTTGAGTGATGAACGATATAGTAATTCGGTAAGTTCGTTGACCATCCAAAAAACTTTAAGGGGGTGCTTGACACTCATTTTTAGGGAAAAAATGAATTTTAGAATAGTAGATTGATGGAGAATGTGTAGATGAAAAATAAGGAATAGTTTTTTATTTACATGTAATATTATTTTAATGAACAATGTATGGTTGAAAATGAGAGAAAGAATAATGCATTTTGAGAAAAATGGGAATCAAACGGGACCTAAAAGTTTAATGTCCAATAAAATACATTATACAAAGTTCAATAGTCATAATTTTGTTTCCATAGTCTGTACTACCTACGTTGTATTAGAGTGATATTTATCTACCAATTGTACAAAGCCCACAATAGAAAGCAACAAAACAAGGGACTAGGAGCATGGAAAACCTATTAACGAAGTCATTTTTCCTCTAATAGAGTCGTGAATCTTGGAATAGGTATAAGAATACAATATATGTTAAGATTGCTGAATGAGTATAAACTTCTCATTGATTTGGTAATTGTGGATACAATGCATGTATGTACAGAAATGGTTAAGTCTAAGTAAGGTATTTGACAATTACAATGGAGAAAATCTCGGTTACACCTAATATGGAGATAATCTTGGGAGATAATTTTGTTAGTAGGCCATGACGTCGATATCCGCCACCTCGAATTCTTGAACCATGACCTTCTTAAATTCAGTGATCATACTTAGATTATTTTCTATGAATATAAGATTATTCATTCAAATAAACAAGATATCTCATTTCTCATTTACGTTTCTATAAAGGACATACTCGTGAGGACATTTTGTGAAATTATTTTCTAGAAAATACTTGTCAGTTCTACTATTCCATGCCATTGGAGCTTATTTCAATCCATATAAAGTCTTTTTGAGTTTTAAGACTTTATCTTCACGCCCCTTTATTTTATAATACAGTGGTTGCTTCACATAAATTTCTTCTTCAAGATAATCATTTAGTAAAGCTGAATTCACATCCATTTGAAAAATCTTTCACTTATTTTGCGCGGCAAGAGAGATTATTAATTTTATAGTTTCTAAGTGAGCAACTAGGGCAAATACCTTTTTATAGTAGATCCTCAACAATTGGTTGTAGTCTTTAGCAACCAATCTTGCTTTGTATTTCTCCACTTCTCCTTTAGCATCCTTCTTTGCCTTGCACGCCTACTTGACTGTGATTGCTCCTTTACCTTTGGGAAGAATCGTCAACTCCACCGTGTCATTCTTCTCAATAACCTTAATCTTTTCATCCATGACATCTCTTTATCTATAGACATAAAAGATAAAGAAAATGGATTAAGTCGATTTAAATAATTAGCCCAATTAAATTAAAGTTTACTAAGGTCCATAAACCTAAAGGTTCATCTCACTTTTTAAATAAATAAAATATAATTACTCAATTATTTAGGACCAATGGTCCATTAGACAAGAAGGAGAAGAAAAAGCAAGTGAAAGCAAAGAGAAGCAAGAAGTGAAAGAAGAGAAGGCAATCATGAACTGCTGAAAAATTTTCAAAGCTAGGGGAAGAGAAGAAATCCTCTCAAATCTAAATCCAGTGAACCCCAAGAAGATCAAAATCTTCTTCGAATCAAACAGGTTCACTTCAAGTTCAAGAAGATCAAAATCTTCTTAAAATCAAATCAAATCAAATTTAAGCACAAGTCCAAGCCATGAAATCCAAGTGCCGAACAAGTCTAATCTCCACAAATCAAATTTTCAACAAATTCTCGAAGACTAGGATTCAAGCCATGTAACCTCTCATCTTCAAATATTCAGATTATTAATCAGAGGATTTTTACAATTTTGCAATTACAAGAAGGTCAACATCAATTGTATTTTATCAAAATACAATTTGTAACGATTCCTATGCTTTAATACACGAAATTCGTTGTACACTATCTTTTACTTTGCGTGGCTTCTTCATACCTTATTGGCTCACAATTGACAAAAAGACTAAAAAGTGTGAAATTATTATGATTCTCTGTTACCTCATATAGCTCTTGTAAGCTCATCATCCGTGTTGTCCTTTCGCTTGAGCTTTCTCATTGTAAAGATGATTGTGAATCATCTCTATGAGTAGATGATGGACGTAGTCTGGTAGGCTCTTGTTGTTCCCCATTCTCTTGTTCTCTACCTCAAAGAATGGCAAGAATTCATAGTCTTTCTCTTGGACAGCCCAATCTCAACCTCCTCCGTCTTCATTGAACTTGGCATTTCTACTTATGATAATCTTCTCCTTGCTTAGATTATACAGCTCGTAGCCTTTGGAGCGAGAGTCGCAGCCGATAAAGATATACCTTTCACTTTTCTCATCTCGCTTGGACCATTTTTGATCCAGCACTTAAGTATATGCAATGCTTCCAAACACTCGCAAGTGAGAGATATCGAGCTTCCTTCCACTCTATTTTTCTTATGATGTCTTATTCGACACACTTCTAGAAGGGGATCGATTAGACAAGTACATAGCAGAATTAACAGCTTCAACCTAAAAGTTCTTTGTGCAATCTCTTACTTTTGAGCATACAGTGAGCCATATTAAGAATGGATCTATTCTTTCTTTTGGCAACTCCATTTTGTTGGGGAGAGTATAGAATTGTTAATGGGACAAATTCCATTCTCCTCATAATAATTCTCAGACTCTTTGGAGGTAAATTCTCATCCTCTATCAAATCACATGATTTTTATGCTAAAGCCACTTTCATTTTCAACAAGAGCTTTAAACTTCTAGAAAGTTCTAAAAACTTCCTATTTTTGTTTGAGAAAATAGAATCAAGTCTTTCTACTAAAATTATCAATGGAAAGAACAAAGTAATTGTTCTTACAGAAGAGTTTGGATTGATTGACCCGTAAACATCCAAGTGTAGAGATTCTAGTAGATTCTTAGCTCTCGTAGATGCTCTTTTGAAAAACTTTTTCTTGAATGCTTTTCAAGATAGCATCCTTCACATAGTTGATCCACATTATTTATAGGGGACAAACATTTCATCATTTTCTTCTTAATCAACAACTTTAAGCCTCCAAAATTAAGATACCCAAATCTCAAGTGCCAAAGCCAATATGAATCTTTAAAACTAGATTTTAAGCATTTGGCAACATCATTTTGAATGCTTAATACAAACATTTTATTTCTTGTCATAGGGACTTTGACAATCAAATTTTCTCTTTGATCTTTTATTGAAAGACTATCATCTTTCAAATATATCAAAAGTTGTTCCAAACTCAGAATATTATTCTTCATATTGGGTACATAGTAGACATCTAAGATAAATTGATGCATACCATTCTTCAAGCGGATCAAGATTTTACCTTTGCCTTACATCGAAATCTTGGATTCATCTCCAAAGGTAATATTGCCGCTTACTGATTCATCAAACTCCACAAACATGTTTCTTCTTCGACACATATGGTTGCTTGCTTCCGTATCCAAATACCAAGTATTCTTTTCTATATTTTCTTCACATTTGTAAACCATCAATATTGTAGGATTCACATCATTTTTTCGACTAGTATCGTTGGCTTTCTCCTCAACGTGGTTAGTAACATTTCTACATTTTGAAGCATAATGACCAAGTTTTGACAATTGTAACATTTAACTTGAGATTTGTCATACATTGGCCTTTCATTTTGCCTCGTACCTCCTCCTCTTCCATGGCTTCTAGTGGTAAATGAGCTTTGGTTTTTTTCCTCCTTGTAGAATGCACTTCTTCCTCAATCTTGGCTATGTGCTTTTCCTCTTTAGCTTTTCCTATTGTTGAACCTTTCTTCACTCTCATTCATGATGAGCTTTGTTTAAAGAGCTTACTCTAATGGTTCTTCTTTCGCCTTCTTCTTTAGTCTTTCTTCATGGGCTTATGAAGATCTCATGAGTTGATCGACACCCATACTATCAAGATCTTTAGATTCCTCAATGGTTACAACTACGTAGTCAAATTTAGAATTAAAGACCTAACTATCTTTTCAGTTACTCAAGTGTCGCTAAACTTTTCTTCATTAATCTTTAATTGGCTCACAACGACCAATACTCTTGAAAAGTAAACAGAAATTGATTCTGATTCTTTCATATGTAAAGCTTTAAACCCACCTTGAAGTATTTGGAGTCAAACATTTTCACCTTCTCAACTCCTTTGTAGGACTTCCTTACTCGTAGCAGCAAGGCTTGATAGATAAGGTTGAGCGCATTCTTATCCTTCTTCCTTTCATCCTTCAAACTATCCTTTTGTGTTTGGGATAGAGTGACCTCGTCTTGTGATTTTGTGTAACCTTTCTCTATGATTTCTGATACATCTTGCGACCTAAACGACGTCTTCATCATTATGCTCCAATTGTCATAATTATCCTTGTTGAGTTGGGGGACTTGAAAAGGAATCATCCCCCTTGCCACTTTTCACGAGGACCTTAGTGATCTGATATTAGTTCGTTGAAGGAAAGAGATGTTTACTAACTTAGATTTGCTAAAGCTTTTAAGAAGGACAACATTAAGAGGAAGAAATAACAAAAAGGAAACTTATATTTCTCAACTTCAAAACTCATACACTTGGCTTGTCACAAAATGGAAAAACCTTTACATAGGGTTTATATGAAACTTCTAGATCACACATTTTCCTAGAGGTTTTTAGACCACATATTTGAACTAGATATTTTCCTAGAATATTTCTAGATATAGTTTTTAAAACCACATAATATGCTTAACACATTACCATATTTATCATCAAATCTTTTACTTAGATATTTACAAAGATTTTTCTAAAAAATGTTTCTAGAAATGCTATGCTTCGTTGGGCTTTTAATTGAATTGGGTTTATGAGCAAAATCTTTAATCCCATATTATTTAGTCCAAAATCAAGTTTACTTATCCATTCGACCACCAATTAGGATACTCGATGTCTTCAAAGCATTGCGAATGGTGGTGACAAATTTTTCCACACCCAGAGGCCAGACCTTCTTTGGACGGGGCTGAGATGTAGAGGGCCAACTAGGTGCTCGAGAAAGGAAAGCTGTACCGTCAGGTCGGGCAGGAGATACATTCAACAGATGCTAGGTCTCCTTCTAGTGAATGATGGCATAGCAACGGGCTAAAGTTGACAACGGATCCATGACCAAAATCTAGGGTCTCAGTTGATGGTAAGATTCATTGAGACCTATTAAAAGCTGATAGATTTGATCAGAAGATTGGAGTTTTGAGAATTTTTTGGGAACAGCACAGGAGCATGGGATAGCTGACTGAAGTGAGGAAAGTTTTTCCTAGAGGGCCTTCAGTTTGCCATAATATTCTGTCAATGATAGGTTGTCTTGGTTCAAAGTTGCAAGGTCACTCTTTAGACCAAAAAAGTAGGTATGGTTGCTCTGTTGGAATTTGGTTTTGTGAAAACGTGTTTCTCAAAAACATAACTTATATGAGGATAGAATAGTCTTTTATGTAAAACTTGATCCACTTGGAAGAGGAAGGTCACATGGTAACTCCTAATTGGCTCTTAATCCCTCACATGAGTTGTGCTAGTTTAAACTAGATATAGACCATTGGTTTTGAATTAACGGTTGAGATTGATCATCCTTTTCTAAAGACATCTAGAAGGGGACGGTTGAGTCACTTCTTCTGCATTTTGGTTTTGAGAGACTTTTGATTTTTTCTCTCTAAGTTTTTCTCTGGTTTTATCTCCGTCTCCTTCTAATTTTTCTTTCAAGATCTCTCTAGAGATCCAAATCTTTACTGAAAATCGATGTAAATGGTGTTGTTACAGTAACTTCTTTGGCTTGTGAAGAAGGCCACTAACCTGTGTAGTGGTTAGATGTGGTTTTCAGTGGTTAGGTTTAAATAGAGCTTAGATTTGGGAGATCCACTTGGATCAGTGACCATATCGTGTTCTGATTTGGGTCTTAGAACATTGTAATCTCTCTTGGACGTCTTTTGTGCACTAGTTGTGAGTTTATCTCTGAGCCCTCTAGAGTAGGCATTATTGGCCAAACCGGTGAACATTTTGGTGTTGATTTTCTTGGTTTCTTGCCTGCTTGGCTATTTTTCTTTTTTTTTTCTTTTTTTTATTATTTTCACTTTTGGTTAACTATCATTTTTGGGGACAAAATCCCAAACAACCTGGTATCAAAGCCTTCATTTAAGGCTTCTGTTTTTTTTTTAACTGGTTTACTTTTTTGTTAAGCCGTGTCTGATTTTATTGAAATCTATTGGTGTATGATTTAATTGAAATCTGCTGGTTAATCATCTTGGTGTGAAACTGTCTGGAATCTTGGAAACGTGGGATAAAGATCTTTGGTGAAAGGATACTGTGTTTCACAAAAAAACAATTGGCTGAGTCTTGGAAAATAGTCACCAAAGGGCTCTGTATTAAATATTGTTTTACAACAATATTTGGTGAGACTGTTCTAAATTTCTTATATTATTCATTTACAATATATTGTAAATACATATCTGTAAATTGTCTTTGTATGCTCTTTAAATTGGTATTCATATGTTTAATCAGCTTAATGTATGAGCATGCTTTATTCTGTGGAAACTGTGAATTAATTGTATGATCATTTGATAATATGGAGTTGGTGCTACATTACTTGTAATTGCTTTAGTTGATAATTACTTGATTGTGTATAAATCTGCTCTATTCATTTCTTTTCTATTTTAAAAGTATTTGGAAATTTTTTGATGAAACCTTTTCTACTATTAAGTGATCTTGAATTAAAAATCACTTAAGCCCATGAGTAATATCACCCTTTTATAGAATCTGTCATGAGTTCGAAGGTCAAATTATCACAATTCGATGGAAAGGAGGATTACGCAATACGGAAGTAGAAAATGAGGGTCATTCTGGTCCAGCAAAAGGTAGCAAAAGCACTTGATGACCCTAAAACTTTTTCTACTGAACTTAAGGCAAAACCTGATGAAATTGAAAATATGAATGAAATTGCATACAGCTCTATAATACTGCATTTATCTGATGATATTGTAAGACAAGTTGATGAAGCAAAGACTGCAAGAACTTTCTGGACAGCTCTTGATAATTTGTTTTTAACCAAGACTTTGCCTTATAAGATCTACCTCTTGGAAAAATTGTTTAGTTTTAAAATGGATACTGGAAAGTATTTGGAAGCAAACCTAAGTGACTTTAGTATCACTGTTAAAAGTCTTGCACACAATGAAAAGAAATTTGAAGATGAGAACCTTGCTGTCATTTTACTGAACTCACTACCTCAATCCTATAAAGATGTCAGGAATGCCATAAAATACTCAAGAGATAAGTTGACACAAGCTATAGTCATAAATGCTTAAGATCCGAAGAGTTAGAGGTAAAAAAGGAGTCTAAGGGGGGTGTATTCAATTGAAACTTTTGAAAACTTTGATAGACTTTTTTTAAGTGGTGACTTTTGTGGATTTCGTGAATATTTTAAAGATTTGTATGGAATTAGTGGAAGTCTTTCGTAGACTTCTATGAATTTTCATTTTAAAATTTTTATAGACTTTTGTGGAATTCAAAAGATTTTTGAAAACTTTCATTTGAAATAGAATTCACATGAATTTGATGTGCGATTCTCATATCCCATTTTCTTTCCTCTTCTTCTTCTCATATAATAAAAAAGAATTTGAAAAAATAAAAATTTAAGACCTTAATTAAATAATTAATAATCAAATATATATATATATATATAATTATAAATTTTTATAATTTAATAAAAGAATAAATATTTATCACAAAAAATGAATGAAAAAAGAAAAAAAATTTATAAAAAATTAATTTAATTTTTTCATAGAAAATAGAGATAAATAATAAGAGAGAGAAAAAAAATAAATGGAATATAAGAAATAGAAAAAAATTAATTTTAATTATACATGTCTATAGAAGGTTAAAGGAAAGAAAGATTGAAAAAAAATGGTTTTTTTTTTTTTTTTTTGTGAAAGCCTCCCAAAATCTCGTTATTAATGAGAGACAAATTTTAAAATATTATATGAGCACTTTCTGTCTAAAAGTTAGTACTCTAGAGACTTTTATAAAAGTCTCCAGAAGTTGTTAAAATTTAAATATCTCAAAACTTATAGAGACTTCTAAAAAGTTTTAATTGAATACACCGTAACTTTTAAAGACTTTTTAAAAGTCTATAAAAGTCTCGATTGAATACGCCATAACTTTTAGAGAGTTTCAAAAAATTTCAATTGAATACCCCCTAAACTTTTTAAATCCCCAAAAGTCATTAAAAGTCTCAATTGAATACACCCCCCTAAATTTAACTTTAGAGAGAAAAGTATGTTCATAAGGGGAAGGACAGAAAAGAGAGAGAATAATTTTCAAAACAAAAGAAGAAAGGAAAAATCAAAAGGGAAGTCTAAGTCTAGAGATAAGAGTAACAAAAAATGTTATCACTGTGGAAAACTAGGACACTTTAAAAAGGACTGTTATGATTTTAAGATAAACAGAAGGATAATAATAATCCTAAGTTGAACAACTCAGCAGGTCTTAATTTAGATAGTCTACATGTTATGACTGTGTCTAGTGGGGAAGTCAGCGAGGACTGGATCTTAGACTCTACACATACATTCCGTATGTGCCCAATTAAGTCTTGGTTCTACAATTACAAAGAAATAGAACCCAGGAAGGTATATATGGAGGACAATAATACTCAAACTGTTGTCGGGATTGGTGACATTGCCATCAAAATGCATGATGGCGTTGTGAGACCAATTAGGAATGCCAGGTATGTCCCAAATCTGAAAAGAAACCTCATTTCACTGGGAATCCTTGAAGATGAGGGGTATACATTAAAATCTGACAACAATATCTTGAAAGTGATGAATCACTCCTTAGTTGTCTTAAAAGGACTCAAAAGAAATTATCTGTATTATCTGTTGGGGAAGACTATTACCACAAATAGCTCTAGCTCACTGACTATAACAGGAAACAAATCTAAACTTTGGCATAATAGGATGAAGCATATTGGAAACAAGGGCTTGAAATATCTATGCAATCAAAAATTGGTTGGGAAAGATATAATTGAGCTACTTGATTTCTGTGAAACCTGTATTTTGGGTAAGTCTCATAGATTGAGTTTTGAAGCAAGGTCACACACTTCTAAGGGACCTCTAGACTATATACATCAGGCTTGTGGGGACCAAAGAGCCATCCCACCTTTGGTGGGAATAGATATTTTCTATTCTTAGTTGATGACTGTTCTAGGAAAGTATGGGTTTACCCTTTGAAAGCAAAATCTGAAACATTTCAGAAGTTTAGAACCTGGTTAAGGATTGTTGAAAATTAACTAGATAGGAAGCTGAAAACCTTAAGGGCAAATAATGGACTGGAGTTTTGTAGTACTGAATTTAATAATTTTTTTAATGAAAAGGGGATTGTCAAACACAAAATGGTGAGGCATAACCCCACAAAAAAATGGGATTGCAAAAATAATGAATATGACCTTAATAAACAAGGTCAGATGTATGTTAATAAGTTATGGGCTTGCAAAGGGATTTTGGGCTGAGGCAATATGTATTGCTACTTATATTATAAATAGGTTTCCATACAGTTCTGTAGGGTTTAAAACCCCACAGGAACTGTAGACTAGAAAAGCCCCTAAATTGGCACATATCAGGGTTTTTGGGTGTGCTGCATACGCCCACCAAACTGAGGGAAAATTAGACTCAAGAGCCACCAAATGCGTTATGTGAGGTTCCCCTGAATGAGTGAAAGGGTACAGGCTATGGGTGCTAAGGGTACAAGGCATTAAAATCATTAATAGCAAGAATGTTGTCTCTAATGAACTTGAAATGCCGTGCCTTAAACATAAAGTTGATAAGCCTAAGGAATCTAAAATTTATAGAACTCCTCAGATTAGGGTGAAGTTGACAAGATTCAGTCCCTCACAACCTGTGAATGGTGAGGCTGAATATGAAGTCCCTTCAACAGAAGGGAATGGGGATAATTCTGATGGAGGTAAAGCATAAGAACTTGAACCTGTAAACCAACCTCAAGTTGATAGTGAATCTGAAATCTGTAATGACACTATTGTAGACTCCACAATAAGAGACTATTAACATATAAGAGATAGGAAGAGGAGACAGCCTAGACCAAATCCCAGCTATGAAACATTAAATCTAACTGAATTTGCTCTAGTCTCGGGTGAAAACTTAGAACATTCAGAACCTTCTTCTTTTGAAGAATCTATGGATGGAAAGAAGTCTGAAAACTAGAAAAGAGCAATGGAAGAGGAGATGAAATCTTTACTGGACAATAAAACTTGGAAACTAGTAAAGAAACCAGATAAACAAAGGGTTGTGCAATGTAAATGGGTGTACAAACTTAAGGAAGGTAGTAATCTCAGTGATTGTTGGAGATATAAAGCCAGGCTAGTTGTCAAAAGCTTTACTCAAAGGGAAAGGATTGACTATAATGAGATATTTTCACCACTAATAAGTATAGGACTATAAGGTTGATGCTTGCACTTGTTCAATTTAATTGAGAACTTGAACAATTAGATGTTAAGACTGTTTTCCTAGATGGAAAGTTGGGAGAGGATATATATATATATATAAGTTTATGTGTAAAATTATTTTATTAGGAGAATGTATGGTTGAAAATGAGTTTGAAAAAATAATAAATTTTTAGATAATGAACTCAAAGAGGGACTTAAATTCCATAAATATTGTAAAATCAGTATTATTAAGACATATTAAAATGTTCGCTATGATAAAATGTCTATTTTGTCTATATATATATATATATATATATATATACGCACACACACGTGTGTGTGTGTGTGTGTCAACCTCAGGGTTTTGAGGTGAAAGGCAAACTGATTATGTTTGCAAATTACAAAAATCATTATATGGGCTTAAACAAAGCCCAAGGCAATGGTACATAAGGTTCGACACATATGTGCTTAAGATTGGATTTAAGATGAGTGAATATAATCCATGCTTGTACTATAACAATGTGAGAAGTGGTAGTGAAGTATGTTTGCATATGTAGATGATATATTGTTGACCAATCCTAGCAAAATTGAAATTATAAGAATGAAAGATCTTTTAAAATTTGAATTCGATATGAAAAATCTAGGGAAAGCCAAAAAGATCTTGGGAATGGTTATTGATAGAGATAGGCCGACCCATAAATTGACAAATTACTCAAAAGTCTTATCTTGATAAAGTAATAACTAAATTTGGCATGAAAGAAGCCAAACCTATTAACTTACCTTGGCAACTCATGTGACTCTTTCAACTGAACAAGCACCCAAAATAAATGATAAGATAAGTGAGATGAGAAACATACCATATGCCAATGCTATAGTGTTTGTACTCCACGGTAACCACTAGGTCTGACTTAGCTTACTCTATTCGTTTTCTAAGTAGGTTCATGTCTAATCCTGGGAAGCCACATTGGGTTAGGTTGAAATGGCTATTAAGATATATATTTGGAACTGTAAATGTAGGGTTAGTGTATGAAAGGAGAACTGACAACTTGACATTGAAAGGATATGTTGACTCTGACTTTGCTGCTGACAAAGTTCAAAGGAAATCTACTTCAACCTATTTCTCTACAATTGGTGATAACTGTATTACATGGAAATCTCAATTACAACCCATTGTCACACTATCAAGTACTGAGGCTGAGTATGTGGCTATTACAGAGTCGGTAAAAGAATGTATTTGGTTGAAAGGAATCCTAAAATAATTGAATTTTTTGTAAGGAACACCTGTGATCTTTACTGATAATCGAAGTACATTATTACTTAGTAAAAACCTAGTCTATCATGAAAGATCCAAACATGTTGAGGTGAAGTACCACTTTATGAGGGAAAAGACTGCAACTGACATCATTAATCTTGAAAAAATTCAAACTGAAGAAAACCCATCTGATATGGGCACTAAGATCCTTCCTGTTAGCAAATCTAAATCTTGTTCATCATTTCTCTATATTTACATAGGTTAATTTTTGTGCAGATACTTTGAGTAATGATGTAGGATCAACCACTATGTGCACATTAAGAACCAAATAGAGGATGTGTTTTCTGAGAACCAAGGTGAAGATTGTGAAAACATGTTTCTCAAAAACACAACTTATATGAGGACAGAATAGCCTTTTATGCAAAAATTGATCTACTTGGAAGAGGAAGGCCACATGGCAAACCCTAATTGGTTCTTGACCCCTCACACGAGTTGTGCTAGTTTAAACTGGATTTGGACCATTGGTTTTGAATTAACGGCTGAGATTGATCATCATTTTCTGAAGACTTCTGGAAGGGGACGATTGAGTCACTTTTTCTGCCTTTTAGTTTTGAGAGACTTTTGGATTTTTATCTCTCTAAGTTTTTCTCCGGTTTTCTCTTCGTCTTCATCTGATTTTTCTTTCAAGATCTCTCTAGAGATCCAAATCTTTACTGAAAATCTATGTAAATGGTGTTGTTACAGTAACTTCTTTGGCCTGTGAAGAAGGCCACTAACCTGTACAGTGGTTAGGTGTGGTTTTCAGTGGTTAGGTTAAACTAGAGTTATGATTTGGGAGATCCACTTCGATCAGTGACCATATCGTGTTTTGATTTGGGTCTTGGAACATTATAATCTCTCTTGAACGTCTTTTGTGCACTAATAGTGGACTGATCTCTGAGCCCCCTAGAGTATGCATTATTGGCCAAACTAGGTGAACATTTTGGTGTTGATTTTCTTGGTTTCTTGCGTGCTTGGCTATTTTTCATTTTTTTGTTATTTTCACTTTTGGTTAACTATCGTTTTTGGGGACAAAATTCCTAACAAGTTTCTAGTTTTGTCCATAGATTATACAGGGTAACACATTAAACAAGGCTACTAGCAATGGTCTTTTCTATAGAGTGGAGGAGCCACGACAAGATTATGTCACAACATTGATCCCATAGGGCAGAAGCAGTGGAATCAGAGGTTTTGGAGAGGATTCCACTAACAAACCCTAGCTTATTCTTGGCATTGAGAGCCTAAGCAATTGCTCGGCTCCAAGTAGAGTCATTATCACCTTTCAATGGTGTATCATCAAGCACATTTTTGGGCTGATCGGAGAAGTGAAAGAAATATGGCGCTGAGACATCTGTGATGGCTTTGGTGATATCAAGGGTGGATGGAGCAGCAATGGGATGGTAAGATCGCTATACCTTTGCGATTAACACCATGTTAAGATTGCTGAATAAGTATAGAAATGATTTGGAAATTGTGGATAAAATGCATATATGTACAGAAATGATGAAGTCAAAGTAAGGTATTTGACAATTACAATGGAAAAAATCTCGGTTACACCTAATATGGAGATAACCTTAGGAGATAATTTTGGTAGTACAACCGAGATATACATAATAATATATTTGAATATGATGAACAAATAAACTAATCGATAAAGATCTCTATGATAAAGAAAATATAGGCTTGAACAAATGAAATGTCCTAATTCTAAATTTACTAAGAAAGACTTGATATTGTAATTCTCATAAATTTAATCAAAACGTCCAATATTATCACATACCTTGACTCGTAGTCCTCCTTCTGTTGCTCGTCATCTCACTCATTCATTTCGTGGTTTTCATTTATATGTCATTATCTCAGATATAACAATGATAATTGTATATTTCTTCACAATTGCCATGCCCAAGAAGGTAGGAGACAGCAAAGAAAAAACAATTAGTTTTCTAAATCAATGGAGTTAAAAAGGCTTCAAAATAAAGACAACCACTGTGTGCTTTATTCATTTAGGTAGATAGGCTTTTGTGAGCATTGTGTGGAATGCACACTCCCTCTGGTAATTTAATGAACAATCTTCCCACTTTTGTGTGGAGAACACACTCCTCCAATTTTATATCACCCCATTGAGTGATCTCCTAACCAGCAATCCATTTTCAGAAGGCTACTTTTATCTATTCCACCTAAAGAAAGAAAGTGGGGTTTGTGATAAAATTGTCCGTTATTTTGTCTATATCTTATTGACCGACTGTTTCACAAATTTTTTAATAAAAAAATTTAGAAATTTTGATAGAAGTGGATGAAATGCGAAATTTAAAAGTTGATAAAGTTATGGGTCCTATGAAATGTGGAGTTAAACTTAATTGTTGATTTTGATCTTGACTTTTTAAATTTCACAAACAAGCACTTAGTTGAACATAGATGGATGTTTAAGAGTTAAAAATTATGGGAATCTGGAAAAAGTGGCAGACTTGAAATTTGTTTCATACCTCACATATTAATGCCCAGTCCTGTATGGCATTGGATATATATGTTTGTACTCGTTAATTATGTCCAGTCGTGTTAGTCCAACAACAAAATATTAAAAGAGAAGTGCTTCAGATTAAATAAACAAGGCTTATGCTCCTCACATTGCACCTTTTTCTTTTCTTTATTTCCACCACTTAATCCCCCATTAACACTCATTATCTTTATAGTACCTGTTCAGTATATATAACCCTTCACTCATTCATGCAGTATTGTGTCTTCAACAAGCAACTCCCCCATTAGTAATAACATCATAGCTAGCTGCTATAATACTTTTCATGGCTGCCCCAAACCCAAACCATGCACAAAAAAATCAATGCAATTTCTCCAAAGACTTTGACTACTCCCAAAGGGCACAATGGCTTCGAGCCGCCGTGCTAGGAGCCAACGATGGATTGGTTTCCATTGCATCATTAATGATGGGAATTGGAGCAGTGAAAGAAGATGCTGAAGCGATGGTTCTTACTGGATTTGCAGGGCTGTTTGCCGGTGCATGTAGCATGGCAATTGGAGAGTTCGTCTCCATGTACTCCCAACTAGACATAGAAATAGCCCAAATGAAGAGAGAGAAGAGAATGACAAACAATGGACAGAATGAAGAAGAAATACAAAAGGAGAAACTCCCCAACCCTTTTCAGGCGGCCTTGGCCTCAGCCCTGGCCTTTGCTTTAGGTGCCGTAGTACCATTACTTGCAGCTGCTTTTATAGCAAACTATAAGGTGAGGCTAGGAGTTGTGGTGGCAGCAGTCACCTTAGCATTGATTGCGTTCGCAGGAGTCGGGGCGGTGCTGGGTGGGACATCAGTGGCGAGGTCTTGTCCTAGGGTGGTGCTGGGTGGCTGGATGGCGATGGGTATTACATTTGGGCTTACTAAGTTAATTGGCTCCAATGGTCTGCAAATGTAATTACTAAGTTTACCTTCGGTTTCAGCCTTCCTAATTTGTTGAATAAAAGATGGGCTAAAAAAAATGCTGTTAACACAAAGAAAATGATGTATCATATGAGCATCCTACGCTTAGTTTGTATTTTCTACAAGGCTTTAAACTGTATTGTGCTGAATTAGAATAAATAAAGTTCATGCCAATGGTAATAACTCATTTGCAAATGTTCCAAAAATGAACTTCCTAGACATAATGGATTACTTCCTTATCAATATATTCCATCTTACTTTACTTTCTAAAATCAACTCTCTTATGCATACTCGCGGATTCCAAACAATTAAAACCAGTATCAACAGCTGCTACCACTGGAGAGAGAACGATAATGATATAACAAAAGGCGAAAACATTACAAGGTAACAAGAGTAAGGTTTTATAAAAAGGAAAGAACGTGCGAATAGGAAAAACCACGAAGAATAATTTGATTAACCACAATATCAGCAACATGTGACAAGAAAGAAGCTCGAATCTATGAATATAAAACAGAACAGCTAATACAACTTCCACAAAAGATACGAAAAACAACTAAAAGTTGCAACATACTACAGGGGGCTTACTATAAGGCCCCAGTACCCTTCATGCGGACTTCAGTTTGGATTCAATCAATCCTAGTCTGCTCAGATCGTCTATTTTGAGTCTACAGATCAATCCAACGGTAATTGATCCCAACAATAAATTGAAGCCCTTCATTTATCTTCAAGGATAAAGCAGGTCCACTGGGTTGTTAGTTTATAGTCAGAAAAGTGATCCAAATTCTCCCCAAGTAGGATTTGAACCTACGACCATAATAAGAAGTCGAGATAGACTACCCCCCCCCCCCCCCCCCCGCCAAAGATATTCCTGAAGTAATCTACACATTGCTAAAAAGTCCAAGAGAATATCTACCACTTTGTGAATATAATTCCATTCTGTAAATTAAAATCGTGATACCGAATGCCATTTCGATATAGTACCCTCCTGCAAGTGCTTTAGGATTTGATGTAAAATATTATTGGTGATGTGAGTTGTTGGTTAAACATGGAATATCAATCAATATTCATAAAGATGTGTATTAGAATCAACATATAATAAATGGATTGTAGATTTACCTAAAGCAGTTTTCTGAAAAATCCTAGCTCTTTGTGCTTTTGATGGGTTTTCAATATCGTTTCTATATCCTCTGCTGTTGTTCGTTCGTAACATATGTTGTATCGGAGTGATATCAATCAAACCTGATCAGCTATCAAAATCCCACATTAAGAATTCATATTTCCTAGATAGAAGATGAACTGTCCTTTCAGGTTTACTAAGAACAAGACCCGGGTCATTTACTGCACAACATCTCCTAGATGTAATCAAAACCAACTGTTACTGTCACATACCTTGAGCTTAAATCCTACGACAATTTATGTTGTCATGTCATTATTTTGGGATACATTTCCAAGAGACTATTTATAAAAAGCATCTTATGTATTAACTACTTTAGAACATATTTGGATAATTTGTTGGAAGTATTATCTTGCTAGAAGATCTTTTAGTAACTTCGTCGTAAAACTCTTCTACAAGAAAAAGAAGCAGAAGCATAAGCACTGCCATACAAATCCTTAGTCCAACCACCAAATATTAAAAGAGAAGTCCTTAGATTAAAGCCAACAAAGCTTGTGCTCCTCACGCTGCACTATTTATTTCCTTTTATTGCCCCCCCTTAGTCCTGCACACATTCCCATTTTGACTAATTAATATTTATGTATCCTCGAGTATATAAATACTTGACTCATTTATGTTTTCTTCTAAATATTCCATCTTCTCTTCCTAGCTAAAATGAACTCTGTTATGCAAGCTCAAAGATTATCATTCCCTATCAAGACAGCTATAAAATCTATAGTCAGTCAAGAAATATTATTAAGACTGACCGTCCATATCTGGCACATACTTCAAAACCGTCAATCCCCAAATGTGATGAAATATATGATAAATTAAGAAGCATCTCAAGCTAAATAATTGTCTCAAACATATTATAATCATTATTTTTCTGGAATGCAGAAGAAAGGAATTGTTTCTTCAACAGGTTCCGATCATTCTCAGCAAGATTTGACCACAGCTGATCATCACAACTAGTGATATAGTGCCCATCCCTCCCCATGCCAACTCCTATGTTTAGCTAATTGTGGAGATACCGACAAGGTATGTCATATAAATGCACTACACAATATGATAGAAAACCAATGATAATAAAGCCCATGGCCATAAATTAGGGAGAAGACTATCTAATACCACATTCAACCGTTGGTACCACCAGAGAGAAAATAATAATGCTATAACGAAAGGTTCAAACAAGAATAATGTAAAAAGGGAAGAATGAGACTAGCTAGCTCCATTACTAAAATTGAATTAGCAAGTATACAGATAGCATGTGATTAGGAGAACCCAAAAAAAATAATTTCAATAACCCAAATTTCCAGCAACATGTGACAAAAAGGAATATTATGTCTAAGATTATGAATATGAAAGGGAACTAAGAATTCAACATCTATAAAAGAAACCAAAACATCCCCATGTGATTAACAGATTTGCAGAATATCAAATCTGGTAACCACGGCTTATGAAGGAAATATATTTAATGAGAAACATATTGAGCAGAGATAAGAATATTCACTGGGTGGTGGGTGCATTATGTTTAACATGTTAGTGGTAAAAGTAACAGGCAAACGGGTATTGTAGCTTCAACAACCTCCCTGCCCCGAACCGCCCTTGAGGGAAATGGAAGTGAAAGAGAGCTGCAGCCAACAGCAGATCTTGAACCAGCTTCCCAATTGAAAGACGTTAGCCAAAGGACAAAAAATGTCGACCCTTCCACCTCAAAGAAAAATCAAGATCCACTCGTGAAAAAAACATACTAACAAACAGAAAACTCTGATCGGCAAAAGAGTTATTTTTTGTTCTGGGACACTTCAAATTCAGCCTAGGCAGCACTCTCCATCATTTGCCAACCAAACTTGAAACATGTACGATACTATATCCAGATCTCAGCTACCAAAAAAGAGGACAAGACAAAAACATAACAAGAACCATTCTCCCCAGAACCCGGTCGGAACAAAAGAGGAGACAACAATTGCTGAACTCTTGAGCATTATCTACCGTGCCTGCCCCTTTTACTAGGAAAAACACAACTCTTCCTTCAGTGCAACTTGCAAAAGTAAGAGTGACTAATGATGTAACAACTTGCACGGATGTGTCGCAATCCAAAAGCTTTGTTTCAAGTTTATTATGTTTAAATGTAGCCAATTAGGAAAAGCAAGACAATCATCATGTGTCCAGAAAGGCCATTTAAAATCCAGGCAGCCTGCCAAAAGTCACAATATTAATACTGAAAGAATTGGCAACTAAGAACTCATTTGAAGAGTCAGATAAGGTCCAAATATAATAGAGAAAGAAATAAATAACTAAATTACCCGGTTCAGTTGTTCACTCTGTTTAATGATTAAAAATCTGAGTTTTGAAGATCATGAAAGCAGGTATGGTTTCTAATACAGCCTCTATATTTCGATTTCACAAGCATTCATGATTGTGGCTCCATTTTGATAATCATCAATTCCACAATTTGACCATCATTCCCAGTACCATTTAACTCCATATAAACTGCAACATACAGGTTCCATGCGAGAAAATATACGAATCCAGCAGCACGTAATGGCAGTGTAAGGAAGAAGCAGACAACCAGCGGCAATAATAGCATTAGAGTGTAAGATCGGTTTCGTTTGCACATCAAGCAAGTAAAGGACCGTAACACACCAAAATATAGAACATTCAAGGGAACAAAATACAGTAGATTATAAGAGCCAAGTTTCACACTTTCAAAAGACTGATCCATTTTGCTGTCATGTCCAGAAGAGAAGACATCATGTCAGCCCTAACTCCATAACGGCATCCCTTCACAGGACCTCAAAGTTTTCAGCTGTGAAAAATATTAACATAATCCATTAGCACCACAATTTGTTGAAGATCGGACATGCAAATTCAGTAAATGTTGTATAACATAATCTCAGCAGTCAAATTACCCAGATCTGAATCCACCAGAACCTCGGCGATCGTACGGCCCAGCACGATCACGACTATATCTGTCACCTCCACTACGTCCACCAGCATCCCGATTCCGGCCATCAAACCGATCTCCATTCCGGTCAGGACCATAACGGCTGCCACCTCTGCCGCCACTGCTGCTGTACCTATCATCCCTTCCTCCATACCTTCCACCTTCACTGGGACACTCCCGAGCAAAATGCCCTGGCTTGCCACACCTGAAGCACTCCCCACCACCAGATCCCCTACCACCTCCATATTCACGAGGGCGATCATGATCACGTCCTCGGACACGGTCACGGTCATGTGGGCGATCATTGTCATAATCCCTACCTGAACCTTGGTGAGGCTGAGCTTTGTCTACAGTTATGCTTCGACCGTCTAAATCCATCCCATTCATCGCTTCAATGGCCTCTTCCATCGCTTTCTTTTCATCAAAAGTGACAAACCCAAAGCCACGGGACCGGCCAGAGACCTTGTCAATGACGACCTACATGAAAGAAGGAATTTTCATGGTGAGAATCCCTTTCTTCTCCTCCTTTAAGTATATGAATAAAGTCATAATATGAATTTCACAATGGGACCCAAATCATAACTACTCATGGCTATTAATTTATCTTAATATATGTTTCAGAAAAACATTTCTAGTCAGTTGACACACATTTATCTCCCAGTTATCTGTCCCAGAAAGGAAAAGGCAGGAGAGATTTACTAAAATAGCAGCCGCCAAAGACTCGATAGATATATTACATGAATGCATAAATGCTTATTGTTACAACTTGAACACCTCGGAACCTACTAAAAAACTCAAAGTCTCCCTTCTAATAGATTAACTCACAAACACAGACAGATATCTGTTCGAGGAGGTGAAGAGAACATATTGCTAGGTGTGGTTTGGAGTGACAGTACACCACAACAGATCATAAACAACATGGGAACAAATCATGGCTTTACTCACTAGAACATAAAAGAACAATAATTATTTATGACCTGAAATAAATTATCACAGGAAGCAATTGAATTGTTTATTACCTTCGCCTCAAGGAGATGGCCAAACTTCTCAAATGCTTCTTTCAGACCTCGATCAGATGTTGACCATGATAAGCCACCAATAAAGCAACGATACTCAGCATCATCTGACATGTTTCAAACTGCTTTCTTCCAAAAAGAGAGAGGATAAGAAGAACATTGAGAGAAGATTTTGACTTTCATGAAATAAATCAACTAATAGCTAACTCATGACATGTCATAATGGTAAAAAGGAAAATGATATGAACAAATTATATTCATAGCTCAACTCAGATCTAATATGAGCAGAATGGGTTTACAAGACAAGCAGGCAGAAAAAGCCGTTGTAATGTGGATGTCATGTGATTATATAACCATATGATGCAAGAATCATACTCAACAGCCTTCAACTGTAAAGATTATTAATCACTTCAAAGTTTCTAACCGTATTGCTACCTTTATGACTTTCTAGCCAACTTCCATCCTCTCTACTGATGTATTTAATGATTCTACTTTCAGAGTGAAGAAAGTGAGACTTGTGAATAATGCACATAAAGCAAGTTTGATTCATTAAATCCCTGCCACTCATGTAAATAGGTCTAACTATATTCATGAAATATCACAAAACAAAGGAATCCTGAACCTCATCACATTTCTATTTGAAGAATGTTTTGAAAACTTTTTTTTAAATCTTCTTGCCTTGTGTGAACCACACATAAATAAATAAATAAATAAATAAGGAAGAGGAGGAAAAGAGCTTTGTTTGAAATGTCCGTAGGATTGAAGGGGGGAGAATCAATCCGCAGTAGAATCAACTTCACCATAATTATCTGATATATGTTGTCCTCACCAAAAATAACATTTCAGTACACGGGCTTCTCTAGTTCAGTTGGTAGGATAGGGAAATAATTTTACACACAAAAAGATAATGGATCCACATGCTTAGAATTTCTTTCTACAGAGACGTGCACATAAGATGAATTCCTGTATAATATGCCAGCCAAAGCCATTCATTTACATATACCATTTTCTATTACTATCCATAGATGACATGCACAATCGTAAAATAGCTTGTACAAAAATTCTTTAAACAACCGGTGGATCACAACAATTAAAAAAATCAGAAGTACATCCTGTTCAAACGTGTTACCAAATAAGTTTCTACTTCTCCAAAAAATTTAAATTTAGGTCATTCATTATCACAATCTTCCCAAAACAAGACCATAAATTAACACAAGTCGTTCACAAAATAATCAACTTACTGAAGAGACAAGATCTAAGAAATTCAGTTATCAGAAAGATTGTACTATTAATCAAAAATATAAAAAGAGTAAACTTGATTATACCTGAGGTGCAGACTTGAACAGAGAAAGCCAGAGGATTTTTTGAGATTATTTATTTGCTTTAAAGAAAGAATCTTGCAAGAAAGCAATACAGTGGGAATGGAATTTTACTTTCAATTATAATATATTTATAGAGAAAAATCCCCATCGAGAGAATTAAAGAATTGATCCTAAAGGTCTTTTAATTCATAATTATCACAAATACAAACAAATTATATATCACCATAAGTGAATCAAGAAATTATGAAGTTAAAGCAGATCCGAGATTTAGAGAATTGTCGGAGTATAGAAACGTTAAATCGATCATACCTTAGGCGTGGACCACGAGAGAGAAAGAAGAAAGGTTGAATGAAATTCCTGTACGAACTATTAAAATGGAATTTTCCTCATTTTCAGTAATCTGATCTGCAGAGGAAAATTAGAGTGGATCCAGTTGTAGATTCAGGCCATCATAGGGTTGACTTCTAGCTATTCCTTTTTTTTTTTTTTTGATATTCAGGTATCCCAACTTACACTAGACTAAATCTTGGACCCCAAAACCCTTGCCCCTAGAACTTTGGGGGGTTAAATCCCGGGTTATGCCTCAACTAGATCACAAGTTCCCCCCATCGCCTGTACATTTCTGCGCACAAGAGATCCTCCTCCAAAGTGATTGTTCCATACCAAATTTTTGGCCGCAAGTTCCCATCAGGATTCGAACATCCACCCTATCGCTGAAAGTAAGACAAATATTGATTGATCTACCAATTGAACTGTGCCCCGGAGGGCTGACTTCTAGCTATTCTTTCATATAGAGAATGTTGAACATGTTAATTTAAAATGATTTATCAATAACTAATTGATAAATAATAAATTTGATAGCAAAAATTATATAGCAAGTCTCAACTCATATTCAAAGGCCTTGACAATACTATGCCTCTGTTTAGGCTCCATTCTTCTTCTCATTATTTTTTTCTCTTATTTTCAATCATACAATCTTTCATAAGTAATATTACAAGCAAATAAAAAAAATTCATTCTTTTTCAATCACATATTTTTCAAAAAAAAAAAATTATTATTCCAATCATTAAAATTTGAAAAGAATGGAGGCCAAACAGGGATCGTATACTAGTACACTTACATTTCTCTTAATATGTTACTTGTTCCATTGAATTAATTTTTCAAAGTTTAAGAAACTCACGGCAAACTTAAATAATTTACCAAAGGTTATGAGTAAAGCGAATTTTCTTCATGATAGAATCAAATAAGAGCTTCGTAGTAAAGTATCCCTTTCACATGTCCTCACCTATTGATTTCGAAAGTAATAAAAATTGCTTAATTGACAGTCATGTTATAAATGGTTGTCTATATAACTCCAATGTGACAGCCTAAAAATGGATTGGTAAATTTAGAGTTATAATATAGCATATCCTTTGGTTAACATGTTGAAATGCATATTATCATTTTTAACACTTTTTTGGTCATAATGGTGACTTTCGCATAGCTATTACGTCGAAGATTCGTTGTAGAATGGTGGTCAATTAAGCAATATTTTTAATTTAAGATATGTAGTTGACAAAGTGATGTAATTTGAAATTAAAATTGAAGTTTGATGATTTAAATGAAAATTTTAAATAAACTTTGGTAACTTCATTAATATAAATTAAAATTTAGGGATGAAATTAAAATTCTTCTGAATGTTTAATGACCATAGATGAAATTTATCCTCGAGGGTTTTGGGTTTTAGAAAAAGGAGATCAAATTGTTGCCACTCGCCGTCACACACCGGACACGGGCCTTAACATCGTCTGTGCTCGCTCCACGCGCCACCACCTCCACCTCCACCACTCTTAACCACCACTTTAGTTTCTCTTACGTCGTCCTATAGACTCTGATAGCACTCACCCTTCGTAGAAGTAGTATTCATTTCCTTACAGTACAAATTGCAGTATGTGGTATCTCTGCGTATTCTACCATAGATTACTGGAATATAGAAAACCCGAATTTGAATCTCTTGCAGGACTCTTCGGTGCATTCGATGGAACCACCACAGGATTGTTGGAATGGAAGCTTCCGGAGGACCACCATCCCGATTCACCTTTCCATTTCGTCAATATTCCTTCTGAAGAAATTGCTCGAAACATCGCCAGTCGAAGTAAGCATTTGCATGTATACCTATGCCCGCACAAATACATAGTATTTTTTGTGCTGTAAAAATATTCTACTATAATTAACTTTTTCGAATTGGAGGCTTGTATGATGTTTGCTATTGAATTAAGATGAAACTTTGGTATTGGTTGAATGAACTCGTAACGGAGAATAGCTATGATTTCTTTCACTTTTGCATTCATAGTTTGTTCAAATTACAATGCTTTGGAATAGAGTTAAGATGGTCAATATTGAATTCTATTAGTTATCTCAATTTCTTAGCTTTCTTTTATTTTTTATTTTAAGATGTATTCTAGGGTTATTGCTTTTGCTAATTTTTTTAGTAGACATGGATTACTGTTGATTTATTCAAGAAGTCAAAGAAAGGGTTGGTTGTAAGTTAAAATACAAGCTCATAACTGTTGATTCACTAGCTTACCCAAGTTTATTGGGGAAAAGAATTAGCTTGTTGCTGTATATAATGAGATAGAATTTCTTCATTTCATACCTATATATTAACAGTGATATATGCTTAATTATTCCTTCTGGTGTAAGCGGAATTTGTTAAATACTCTGACATCTAAGTTGATGCGCTAACATGCTTTCGTCCAGCATTTCAGCTTTTATCTTCATGCTGAGATATTTGGAAAGAGTTTTGAGGATAAATCTCATGCCTTGGCCTCTTTGGGTGTGCAGGTATTCTCGTGAAGGGAATATATGAACTGTGGGGGGATGGACAAAGTTTTGAGGAATTGGAAGAGGCTGTCAAAAGTTATCCAGATGAACGGAAGTTGCCATACTTGTCACGTGACAGTACTTTTAAGATTAATGTTGAGAGCTTTGGGAAGGTTATCAGCTTTGAGGAGCAAAATAACCGCCTTCAAAAGCTAGCATTTGTTCCTTTTAAGGTGTAATTGTATTTGATTTCAAGTTGATTATTATTAACTTAAAAATACAGTAACTCAAGTAAGTAAAAAAATGTTTAAGGCAAGAGCTAACTTAAATTACTGTAATATGCAATTGCTTCAAGATGACTTGGGCTGTTAAATGTTATTAACGGAGACTTCAATATTATGAAAGTTCTCTACTTATTTATTTCTTTATTTTTATTTTTTTTTGGGTCTTCATGAACCTGGATGAAGTTAGCATGCTTCTTTGTTTTTCTTTTTTTCTGATTAAGTACGTGGGTGTTCATGTTCAGACTTTAATGTTTACTTTCTGTTACCTGATGGCAAAGATCAGTTAGGTGCCTGAGGAGATTTGAACTTTTCTGTAGATCTTTTTGGATACTAATATTGTCAATTGTTGCTAACTGATGACTCGATATATTTCAGGGGCGGGTGAATTTGAAAAAACCTGATCACAATTTCTTTCTTATGGATAATGACGATTATGGATCTGAGAACGGGCTTCCACCTATTGTGCATAGGAGGATCTTTTTTGGTCGGGAAATTGGCACTGCTGATAGGAAGATCTTGCAAACCTATCAATTAAAAAGCCGCAAATATCTTGGCCCAACAGCAATGGATGCAGAAATGGCTTTCTTGATGGCAAATCAAGCACAAGTCAGAACTGGGAAATTGGTCTATGACCCTTTTGTTGGCACTGGAAGCATTCTGATCGCAGCAGCTCATTTTGGAGCGATGACAATGGTTTGTGATGTTCTGCAAAATTTAGCCTTTTTTATCCCTGTTTGCACTGTTTAAGATTATTGAATGATAATTATTTCAACTGATTATTGTCAAGTTGTCATTGAAATTATCTAGTGAGTTTTTGGTGCATCTGGTAAAATCATATTTTTGAAATGTTATTATGTGCGCCAATGCTGGACCTGCTTGCTAATAAGAAAGTTTGATTATTGATTATTGGAGGAATCATGGCAAAGGTGCCAGTGAATAACCAATAATCAAGTCCAAAAATTATGACACTTTTATTTCTCAATTGTTTGTTTAATCAAATTAGTCAGAGCTGATTTTGTTCCAGTTTCACTAATGTGAATATTTCAGGGTGCAGATATTGACATTCGGGTAGTGCGTGATGGCCGCGGTCCTGATTGTAATGTCTGGAGCAATTTCAAGCAGGTGATTTATTGACTTCTTTTTCTCCATGTTTTTGGATTACCGTGCTCTTGGAACTCTCTCTCTCTCTTGATGTTATATCACTATCTTGTCGTGCAAATGCTTTCCTCATCCCTCAGGGTCAAATTTATAACAATCTCATAGTACTATTGTTACGTGAATTCTGAGGGGAAATGAAGATATCTCATCGAGCATGGAAATGTCGTCGTCCTTTCATGTCCCAAAGAAATCTTATCAAATCCCATGACCTAGTTTGCTGAGTTTTTCATTTATCTGTTTGCCGTAAACCTGATACATGTTTCTGTTGCTTTACAGTATGGATTGCCAATGCCATTATCATTGTTAAGGGCTGATAATAACCTTCCACCTTGGCGTTCTGGATTAAAAGAGGTAATTTGACCACTTAAGTTGCTTATGCAATTTGTTTCCTCTTTCCATGTTCCTGCAGTTTGTTATTTTATGATACTATCTCCTTAATTTTCTGATTTGAGTGCTTTGAGTTCCAAGTGTTTCCAAAGAACATTCTACTGGTTCTGGTAATTACTTTGTTTTTGGGTTATGGGCCATCTACTGATATACCAGACTGAAAGAGAGGAGTATTCTGTTACAGATGGCATCAGTATTGTAGGCCAGCATGTCCGACTATGTCAACAAGGCCAAAGTCTGAATCGAAGCTTTATATATGGCATCAGAATCACACTCGTTAACATGGATTTAAGAATTTTGGACTAGTCGATTACTTGGTTACTAACTTTGTCAGGGTTGGATCTAACATTCCATGAGCTGTGATGTTCAACTGCTGCCATAAATTTCCTTGTTTCTTTTTATTTTTGAAATTTTAGTGCTTCTTGCAGATGTTTGATGCCATAATATGTGACCCTCCTTACGGTGTTCGTGCTGGAGGACGTAAATCTGGTGGCCGTAAGCTTTTGAAAGGCGTTGTTGCTCCCTATACTGTTCCCGATGACAAGAGGACTGGCCACATACCGTCTACTGCCCCTTACAGCTTAGTGGAGTGTGTGCATGATTTGCTTGACCTTGCTGCTAGGATGCTTGTAACAGGGGGTCGACTTGTCTACTTCTACCCTGTTCTTAGAGACAATGAATCCGTAGATCCCAATTTCCCAGAGCACCCATGTTTCAAATTGGTTGCTTCCTGCGAACAGATCCTTAGCTACAGGTACAGCCGGGTTTTGCTAACCATGATCAAGATTGCACCATACACTGAAGATATTGCAGAGGCAGCTAGGATTAAGCATTTGGAGTTCAAGGAAAACCATCTCAAGTGGTTAGAAGATGGTAACTTACGTTCAGCTGTTTTCGAGCCTGCTGATATTCATATTAATGGTTCAAGTGATGCAAAATTTGGTACAAAGCCTAAATACAGGGGAAAATATGTGTAAGTTTTACATTAAACAGCCAATTTTTGGCGGGATCTTTAGATTTTCGGCCTAGAATAGAAGGTGGTGTTATCTTTTAATACTGTAAAATTTATGCTGTTAAACACGCCATCAAAATATATTTAGTGAAAAGCTCTGCGTCGAACTTCAACCCCTTCGAGTTAGCTTTTCGAACTAGAAAACAATTAAATAGTCAAGACAGCCCAAATCGTTACACCTTTCGTGCGGTTGGAGCCAGCACATCCATCATAGTTAGCAATTGATGTTGTCGAGATTATCAAAATAAACCTTTCTAATTCAGTCAGCGAGTAGTCAGGCGAGATTCATTTTCCAACGAATGCCTAATTTAACTCCGTAGGAACTCTATTTCTTCTTGCTTTTCTACTCTTCATCCTCTTCAGTTTTGGTCGAGATTATTAAGATATTTATTAATCGTTCTTTTTTGTTTCGGCCAAACTAGTGTGCCAAACATGTCATTAGTTGAATCAAAAGCCGTGGCCATACAAAGTCATCATCCAAAGAAAAGCAAGTAGAAAGGTTCTGCTTGTGTCAATGTCAACATGATGTCTCTATCAATGAAACTTAAAAAACTTTATGAACAAGTTGAGATTGGGGCGAGGCATGTGTTGGTGCAATCATAATGACTTGCAATTTGATTTGGTCTTTTCCAAGCAAGGTCCAAACTCCTGAAAGTTTAATTAGTACATGGGGCTGACTTGCCTTCCTTTACAATTGATTAGAGTATATAGTACAAAAGGAAATTCGTCTTATACATTTACATTACTTCATCTCTCCATATCTCTCATGCTGCTGCATGTGCTGTCTTTCAGTGCTTACGAGCTTATTAAGCAATGAAATTGTTTTATTATACCCAAACTTATGCTTACTTGTAAATTTCATATGCAAGAAATCAATTGCTTTTACATCTATTTTTCTTTAAACTCATTTTCAACCACACATTCTTCTATCGAAATAATTTTATACGTAAACCCAAAATGTTTTTCTACTTTTTAGCTTCACATTTTCTCAAGAAAATAATTTGTACGTAAGCTCTAAACTTTTTACTACATATTCTCCAAAAAATCATAATCACCAAAATCATTTTTTCCCAAAAAATAAAAAAAATAAATAATAATAAATAATAATAATAATAATAATAATAATAATAATAATGGAGCTCAAACAAAGTATTAAGTTATTTCGTCCAATAATCATTTGGGATAGCGATACCTAATCTCGTGAACGTTACATATGCTTTGATATCACGTTAAATTACTTGGTCCATATTTGGTTTAGCTATTGAAGTGAACTAAATTTAGGTAAAGTCAACAAGTAACTTGAACAAAAATTTTTACACAATCTGCAATTTTTCGACAGCATGGTCCAATAACTTTAATCAAATCCACTAAAATCTATTTTTTATTTAATCGAAAGAGGAGCTTAATCTAAATGTTTGGGCTCATTTAGCCCCCGTTTGACATCTATTATTTCAAAATATAATTTTTCTTTCTTTTATTTTTAACAGCACGGTCTTTCATAAAATAATATTACATGTAAATAGAAAAAATTCAATTTTTTTAATCACATATTCTCCAAAAAATACTATTTTAAAATTTATAAATTGTAATAATGGGGGTAATAGCGACTCGATCATCTAGTTAGATTATAATTGAGTTCAAGCTCAAGTTAAGTTTTAAGCTACTTTTGTTGATTTGACAGTTCAAATAAAGTCAGCCGTTTCAAATCAGATTCGAACAATTTAGCCCCCGTTTGTCATCATTTAACAAATTAAATTGTTTTGTTACAATAACAATCTCCACCATACATTAATACAATAAAATATTCTACACAGAAATTAATAAAGTTTTTTTAAATTTTAACCACACAATCTCCAAAAAATACTATTGAAAATTTTATAATTTCTCCTATAATAGGAGACAAACAGACTCTTAATTTATTTTGTTAGATCTAATACACGTAATTGAACAATACATTCATATTCATTTACGTATATAACGTCTATTCGATTTAGATAAAAAGTCGATTTTTATTACATTTTGATTAAAAAAAATGATGAATTGTATGATTAAAAGTCGTGAATCTCATAAAATATATGGTTGTTGACTTTAACTTAAATTTTTAATTAAATCAAACGTGGATGTAAATGCAATTAATCTATTTGAAAATCCTTTGAATATATTCGTTCTTTGGACACTCCGAGGAATGGCTTAGTCGATTGTTTGCTCTACATATCCATGGCCTGGATGGACACAATAAAGAGTGTCACCTACCTAAGGTAGGTGCAAACAGTCGAACATTTGTCTCATCATAAATTAAAAGAGTGAGATTTTTGTTCAAGCAAACCTTAACTGATCCAATTATACAATTTTTTAATATCGAAAAGGATTCTTAACCAGAAAGTTACAGCAATAGTGTCTAGCCCTTGTTGATAGGTCTAAGGATTAGGGGACGGTGTAAAGTACAACATGGTACAATTTTTTAGTCAATTTTGTTTTTAGTACAAGAGGATTAGGATCAAGGAAGGTAAAATGATTAAATTATTAGTAATTAACTATTTTTTGACCAATACAACTTGCAATAGTCACCATTAACTTTGATATGCATAATGTGGAATGCAAGTTGCAAGTTTGGAAGATCTTTATATTTTGAAGAAGTGCTTTTTATTTAGGTTTGAATTCGACATGCCGAAAGCAACTTGTATGCTTGATTTGCACATGAAAGATCGAGATATGGCCTCGGACCACAAGAAAGGCTCTTTTGTTCGTTCTGTACTGTAGCCACTAGAAATTTGTCTGTCAATTTCTCTTATACTCAATTAAGAAGTTCGAATAAAGAAAGAAAATTGCCTAGTCTTGTAAACTTTGTGACATCTTGTTAATTCAAACAAGAACAAAAGTTTATTCACATAGTCTTAATTTTCTTTTACTGCTATTGTAACGGGGTTGCTTGAAAGATTAAAACCTCGTCCCTGAAGGACCGTGACATCTACCCCATGATCCCAGAGTCAAAAGTGACGCGAACTCGTGTTTAATTTTTTTGGAAAAAAAAAAGACTTATTAGTGAGAAAAAGACAAATTAATTTTAAAACAAAAAATAACATATTTTAAAAAGAATTTCATGCTTGCGTCACAATGACTTAATGCTTACTTTGTGATACAACTACCATATTCTCATCATACCATAAAAATGCTAAAAAAGGTTACTCAATATGAAGATCAAGATTGCCAAATACCACCCTACCACTCCCCACCCAACCCTCGACCCCACCCACTATCCCACAGAGTGGTTAATGGGCCACTCTATACCAGTAATCCCTGCACGTGACAGTCCCCCCAACAAAATTATGAAATTACAGAATTTTGAAGCAACATTATTGTGGCATATAGAGACATCAGTTTGATCCATCTTTATCTTAATGCGCAATTCATGTGGTCGATTATGCTGATGGTTATCTCCACGTGTCACTACTTCAGAATTGCTCAGTAAATAGTCCATGTTATCGTTTATCATATTTTGATAGAATAATGATATTTGCAGCGCTCACTACAACAGTCGCCCTACGTGGCATACACTTGGTAGGTGGTTATTTGATGTATTAATGAATAAAAAAAACTATCACATTAATGTATCAAATAATTACCTGCCATGTGTATGCCACGTAGGGCGACTACCACAGTGAGCGACTACGAATAGCATTACTCTATGTGATAAGCACATTTTGTCTAATATACATAAACATGTTGATAGACATATAACATAGATTTGCATTGAAGAGATTACATTTAATGAACTGATTACAACGTTTTTTTTTGTTTTTCTAAGATTGACATATTTAAAACATTCTACATTAAGGGTATGCCATTTTGGACCCTACTTTCTTGTATCTATTTTGGCAAACTAATCTCGTCGAGATCATCAAACGACAAGAAAACTTCATCCAAGCATGAAAGTTCTGTACTATCATCGTCGTCGTTATTGTTGTTATATTGTTGCACTCGACACACCACCCATGTACTATATTCCTTCAAGAAAATCAAAATAATATAAAGTTAAGTAGTAACTTTTCTTCCCACAATAACATAGCAACTACAAAGAAAATAATTTGACACATGCACGAACAAATACACCATATGGACATCAAGTACGAAGTGTCGGACAAACAATTGGCTAGATATCAGCTTCTTTCTCTTCTTTAATATATATATTGTATAGGGTTTTGTTTGTACTTACCATCTTTGAACTTCTTCTTCTTGATGAAGAAGAATCAGAGAACCCAAATTCCTGCATTATCCAATTTGTTTTAACACCCTGTGGAGATTCACCCATGTAAAATGCATAACATTTCTTCATGCCAACTTTTTGGGCAGCACTAGAGTATATTGGTTCATCTACACCCAAAGATTGCCAATATCCACTACCAGTTATTCTGGTTTGTGTCCTCCTGCTGTAGTAGTACCATTTGTTACCTTCACGCATTGCTTTGCCTGCACGCAAGATCAAGTATCTATTAACAAAACGATGATCTTCATGAATATAAATAGATTAACATAATTTATATTACCATCTAGTTCCCATGGATCATAGGGACGGAGGTCAAGATCAGGGATGATATCAGGGTGGTAAGGTAAAGGGGAGGCCTTTCGATGAAGGAAATGGACAACGAGCTCTTCATCACTAGGATTGAATCGAAAACCAGGTGGCAAGTTGAAATTGTTATCCCCCATCAAGTGTGTACTTATGCAGAAGTGAAAATGAAGATGTGGGGTTGTGGGGAATGGTATATATATATATATATAGAGAGAGAGAGAGAGAGAGAGAGACGTGAAATAGAAGGTGTGGTTGATCAGCAGCACCATCAACATTAAAGCATAGCCATTATTTTTTTATATATAACTGAGTGCCTTAATTCCAAGGCGGCGGGTTGGATATTTTCCAAGTAACGGGATTCGTTGGCAGTATTGGGAATGAGTGGGCGGGAGAGAGGGAGGAGGGTTAATATGTGCATGTATCTATTTTTGATATTTTGGAAATGGGGTATGTATATACTTGTTATTATGCCCATGTTTGGTGGGATTAAAATTTTTATTTTTATTTAAGTTAAAGTTAAAAATTAATTTTAATTATTTTTAACTTTTCAATCACAAATTTTATCAACTTTTATTAAAAATTGAGTTCAATCCCCCATCAGACTAAGGCTATATGTCTGTTTGGTGTGAATTAAATTCAAATTTTATTTTATTTTATTTTATTATTATTATTTTTTTGTAGATTTTGATTAAAATATATGAGATATATGGTTGAAAAATTGTAAATCCAACGGAATAGATTGTTTAAAATTAAATGTTGACTGTGACTTAAATTAGAATTTTAATTTCTATCAAACTGAGGTTATATTTGTTAATGTGGGCCATCATCACACTTATATTACCCTCTCAATGACCGATACTGAATTCCTCCCAGCCCTAGTCTAGAAAGAAGACTAAAGTCATTGGTTCAAATTTGATTAAAAGGCTTTTTTTGCAGGTGGAAATCGACTTGATCCTAACCCACAATCAAGCCTGCTTTCCTTGACGGGAGAATCCAGGCTATTCAAGAAGAATCGCATCAACTCATGACAATCCATCCTCGATCATCAACCTTGAACAATCAACGTGGCATGTTCCGTACATCTAGTTAAATATTTGCAAGTGGACAATTATGAAATTTTATTGCTAGGCATATTCTTACTCTGATACGATAGTAAATTTTTTATCTTTTAAACTTTTGAATTATTGAGTTATTAAATACATATCTTAGGTGGGGTATTTGATCTTAGGTGGAAAGCCCCACCATTAAGGAGTGTCCATAAACCAATTATGATCACAATTTATGAGATGCACAAGCAATTGGGTTCTTAGTTTTATCCCAAATTTTCATGGTCCCATTAGTTTTGATTCTTCGGTTGAATGTTAATTTCTTTTTCTGATCAAGAATGAGTTTTTACTTTACTCATTTTATAAACCACTTATTTTGGACAATGATGATGGAACAGGATCAATTAATTCAATGGATTTACCACAACCAACTTAACCAATAGGAGATTATAATGAGTATTATCTTATCTAATTAAGTCCAATAATAACATTCTTCTTCAGTTCAAAATGAGATCAATTGAGAAAAAGAGAAGCCCAAATGAAATTCTCTTCTTTTTGTCACTTGTGAAAGAGGGAGAACTCTACAAAAATATCAAAAATATCAATGATCGTTACTTTGGTATTTCACTGTGATCGATTTGCTAATGTCGTTTATTTGACATATTTTTTATAAATGAAAGGTTTTGACAACTTATATAATTAAGAACGTCAAGGTTCAAAAAACAACACAAATATCTCAAATTTTAATCGATACAATCACAATATCGTACCTTAATCATCATCACATTTCACTGGCATCATATCCTTGTGATATAACAATCATATTATCACGTCAAGATTATCCAAATCACGGCATCACCACACACCCTAGTCGAGGAGATCAAACATTATAGAATTTTTATACTTATGTCACCATATATTATGCTTATGAATATTTGCACTAGTGTAGTTGTACCCTACAAATGTCCAGTCCATTAATTCTCTCAAGTCCTGACAATCCATATAGCATAAATTTTGTACCTAGATTCTCTTTAACCATATCCTATCCCACCAATTCTTGGAGTTGTTATTGACACATTCTGCACAAAACTTTGTGCAATCAAGCATGTGAAACACAAGTACAGTGACTTTCGATGTACCGAACCGAACTAGATTAGACACGATAAACTAGATAAGTACTTAAAAAAATATTTCTAAGTCGTCACCTAAAATATTAATCTTGTTAATAGCATTCAAAATCTTTAGGGCCTTGCTATTTAAGAATTCCAAGAAGATGCCCTCACACTCGTACTATGTGTCCATTTCAAAGCCAACCCAAGTGCTTCTCGATGATTTACAACAAAATTTTATTTGGCTTCCAAATAACTCCATGCTTTTTTCATGGTTGATTTCTATGTGAATATAAATAGAAGGTTAACGTATAAAATCTTATTTTATTAATTCTTTCACACTTTATATATAACTCAATTCTATGAAACCTTTAATGCAAACTTGAAATTTTAAGCTCGTTGACAAGCTAGAATATACATAAATGACATAATTTTGAAGAGTTTTATTATTTAACCAATATTAATCGTCAAAAAAGTTAATTTAAAAATTCCCATTGAATTGACAATCACTTGCCTAGTTAGTTGATATATGATCTTACCAAATTCTACATCGTTCAATCTCAATCATGATTATTAATAGATTTAAGTATTCGTGCTCCATTAACATGCCATGAGAGCCGATATAAGCTTTAATAAGACAAAATGTTAGGTACCCTCATTTCCTTCAACTTGAAATAAAAGTAAAACTCCAATTTTCAAATTTAATTAGCTGCCGCAGAAGTTATACTATCAGCAGTTACAAAAAAATTGTACTTTGTCCATATCAGATACATTATAGCCGCAAAAGCAACAGTTTTGTTAGTCGGCCTCGACAAGGTCAACTAGCTTCATTAAAAAGTCAATGATAGTTCTGGAATCTGATCACAACAATAGTTGACGATGAGGTGGGACAAGGTGATGCAAATTTATTAATTATGATGTCCCTTCAAATTATGATAGTCAATGTGTGAGCTTAAACTTTTCTGTGGAGTCTAAACTTCCAGTTTGTTGGCTTGAGTCCCCTAATTCTATTTTCTAATAAAGTTAGGTAGGAGTGTCAGACGCCGACAAATACAAACACTACATCAAAAATGATCTATTGCAACACATAAAATGCAACACTCGGTAGTTAAGTATTGCTAAAAAGGTCCATTGCAATATTGGAATAAGTGAATGTTGCAATTAGTTAATGAAATTGAATTTTAGCAACATTTTTAAAATAAATGTTGTCAAAGATACTTTCCACGACGTTTTTGGAAAGTTGCGAAAAGTTTTAATTTTTGCAACATTTAAAAAACGTTGCGAAAAGTCTACCTTTTGCAACGTTTTTTAAACGTTGCAAAAATTAAAACTTTTCGTAACTTTCCAAAAATGTTGTAAAAAGTCTACCTTTGGTAATGTTTAAAAAACGTTGCAAAAGATACCTTTCGCAACGTTTTTTTAAACGTTGCCAAAGGTAGACTTTTTGTAATATTTTTAAACGTTGCAAAAGATAACCTACTAGGCCAGTAGTCCTTTAATGGACATTTTTTTTGGATTGTTGGGCCTTTCAATTTAGAAGCCCAAGAGAAAAACGTTGTAGGCCTAAACTACCAACTCAACCTCACCTCACCTCGCCATTCTCCATGCCTCAGTCTCGCACCTCTGCCTCTCGCCGACTTCAACTACCACAACTAGAGGTGGGCAAAACCCAACCTAACTGATGTAGATCGAATCTACAAACACCCGATACTAATAACTCAAGCCGATTGAACGCAAGAAACAAACGTTTTTCTTATTTCATGAATAACAAAAAATCATAGGAGACATTTTTAGAGTCTTAAATACAAAAAGAACAGATAATCTACTAGGTCAGCAGTCCTTTAATGGGCTGGGCTACAAAACGGGAATAATAAATACGAAAAATAATAAACTACAAAACTTTAAGTGTTGTTTTGACCTAATAAACGAATTCAAATGGTCAAAATCTATCATACTTCATAGCAAAGCTGTGAGTTCATCTAGAATCGTCGCGAGCTTTTCGGAATGAGGTTATAGGCCCAAAACAGACACCGTATGCAAAAGTTACGCCAATTTCTTCGAGCGCCGACCATCCTAGTATTTCATATATGCAAGTGTTTGTTCCTCCACACGAACCTTATCACCAACCCACCAAAATCAACCGAACCGAACCAACTCAATGTTTGGGTCGATTTTTGCTTATTTTTTAAGTGTGCTCACCCAAGCCTAGGTCCATTAGTTTTGTTTTTATAGGCCCAAAACAGACACCGTATGCAAAAGTTACGCCAATTTCTTCGAGCGCCGACCATCCTAGTATTTCATATATGCAAGTGTTTGTTCCTCCACACGAACCTTATCACCAACCCACCAAAATCAACCGAACCGAACCAACTCAATGTTTGGGTCGATTTTTGCTTATTTTTTAAGTGTGCTCACCCAAGCCTAGGTCCATTAGTTTTGTTTTGTTTTTTTTTTTTTTTTGGGTTTAGCCCATTCATTTTTGTGAGCAGCCCGTATCATCAAAATGTGAGCAGACCGTGTCCAAATAAAATTGACCTAACTCCATTTTTTGGCCCGAACAAAATTGTAATTTGAATACCCATTTATAATCCAAACCCAAACCTAAATTCCAATCCTTTTGATATTATCCATTCCATTTTCTCTCTCGCGTGGAGCCTCGAGGCTCGAGTCCCACTTGGACCCATGGGCGAATTTAGCACATGGCTGCAGCCCACTGTCTTTCAAGCCCAGATGAAAAAAAAAAAAAAAGGTTCGAATTGTAATGAGTTTTCCAAATTAGCCCACCAACAAATAAACTCAGTGGGCTAGCCCACTTCAAAAAAAAAAAAATCTTTAATCCATAGCCCACTAACCTAAATTTGTAGCCCAATAATACCAATAGTCATTACCCATTTCTGAATTTTGATTCATTTGTTCACATAAAATTCATTTATCTCAAAAAAATTTCCATTCTCATAAACCCACCATTCCTTTGCAAACCATTTCAAAGAATTCCCAAAAATCAAAAATTAAAATTCCTAAATCTTCACCTTGCCCTTGCCCGTAGCCGCCGCCCAAATGGGACAGCTGATTGCCGACTCACTGTCGGCCCGTGAGTGATGGACTCTCATCGATTCACCGCCTCACGCCTGGCTGCCAACTTGGGTTAGGTTTTACGGTAAGTAATTTACTAATTAGATTCTTAGAACATGAAAATCTTTCAATATATTTTCAATTAATTATACTTGGTTTGTTGTATTGTTTTCAAAAGGCAAAAATAAATTAATGGAATTTGTTCGAGAATGAGAAGTTGGAAACTTGGAATAATTAATTATACTTGGTATTTTGAGTAGTTATTAACTTATTATGTTTCCTGTTTGTCTTTTAATCATGTGGGAACTGAAATTTTGGATTGAGTTGCTAGAGACATTGAAGATGGAGGACTAGAGGTTCAAGATAAAATGGTTTAAATTCTGGCCAAATTCTTGGCTGCTACTCAGTATCCACATAATTCTTCATTCCTTGTTTCATATTTGCTTAAAATCTCTGTTTCATGAAAAATAACTCACACTTTGGTGCGGGAAACAGATGAGTAAGAAAAACATATGAAGCATTTTTAAGGTGTTGTTGGACAATAGGAAATCTTTGTCATTTTTAAGCCAATTGTTAATATGAATATTTATTTATGAAGAATTAGTATTCTTAGTTTTTTGGGATTTTTTGTTTAATTGTAGGTGAGGCATTTTGATTCTTTGAAGTACTGTGCTATTGTTTTGTATATGTTGCCTTGTCGGCTTAACGATATTATGACTGTGTCAACATGGTGGACAAGCACTTGTTCTTGAGTAAAAGAGTTCTTGTTTGCATAAAATATATGGATTTGATTATTCCATTTAATATCTGTTTTTGAACAATATAACTCAGTTGTGCTTTCTTTAGATATGCACGTGTGTAATTGAAGATCGGAACTATATGATATTAGTTTCTTCAATGTCCATTTGTTTATACCAGTGGTCACTCTGTCTGATGACTTTTTCCTTTGTTATTTTCCCTCTCTTGAAACAAGAGGTGTAATTCATTAGGTTGTATGGACTTGAAGCGGTCAGATTGTTTGTGTAATGCATAATGCAGTATTTTAGTTTTTAGTAAACTCTTGCTAAATTCTTGGTAGAACAAATGAGAATAAGTCATATTTCCTCGCATTGACTTTTACTTTCATTTTTTTTTGGGGGGGCTTTGAGCTATGATGCAAAACTGCATCTTTCTCTAGTGGTAATTAATTCTTCATTCCCTATTTCATATTTGCTTAAAATCTCTGTTTCATGTAAAATAACTCACACTTTGGTGCGGGAAACCGATGAATAAGAAAAATGTATGTAGCATTTTTAAGGTGTTGTTGGACAGTAGGAAATCTTCGTCATTTTTAAGCCAATTATTAATATGAATATTTATTTATGAAGAATTAGTAATTCTTAGTTTTTTGGGATTTTTTTGTTTAATTGTAGGTGAAGCATTTTGATTCTTTGAAGTACTGTGCTATTTTATTTTTTTTTTGTCTATGTTGCCTTGTCGGCTTAACAGTTATTGCTGTAAAATTATATTTTGATTGTCGTTAGAGCAATATCATTGATTGATTTATTTGGCAAGGTGTACATGCAAAGGCATACTTCTTCTTTGCCAAAGGAGAATTGCTTTTATACATAAGATATATTGCGTCAATTTTTTTATTTCTACTATTTCACCTTTGTCCTGTTGATATCTGTTAGTCAAAACTTAATCATGCACGTATATTTTTTGAATATTGCGATGTTCAGTTGGATAGTAGCTTTGCGTATAATGGACAAAGAGTGGTTGCACTTATCAAGGTTATCATCTTAAATTAGATTTTATGAACCTAATTACCAAATGAAAATAATTTCAATGTTTAATGATCATAAATATTTAGTCGTAGATTTTCAAGACCTTATAGCGATGGAGCACAGAATTTTGTTGAACGAGCTCATAAAAAATGCAATTCAGAAATGATAGTATGTCCTTGTGTTAAGTGTAGGAATTTAATGCATCATCATTATGATATAGTCTATGAACATTTGGTTATTAAAGGTATGAATCCTACATTTACTACTTGGGTATTTCATGGAGAGCAACCAGGTGCATCAAATCAAAATATTTTAGAAATGCCTGAGTCGAGTAGGATGTTTAAGGATTTCTATGCACAACATGATGTAGATCCTGAAAACCATCCCGATGGAAGAGATGAAGAGATTGAAAGTTTAGTTGTTGATGCTGAAACTCCTTTATATTCTAGTTGCAGGGCATTTACAAAGATGTCAATTTCGATTGCAATGTTTAAGCATAAAGCTTCACATGGATTATCAAATAATGGTTTTGATGAACTTATAAATCTTATTCGAGACATGTTGCCAGAGAATAATACACTTCCAAACTCATTTTACGAGATAAAAAAAACTTGTCAATACATTTGATTTTGGCTATGAAAAGATACATGTTTTCCTAAATGATTGTTGTCTATATAGAAAGGAGCTTGAGCATGCTGAATTATGTCCAAAATATGGTTGCTTGAGATGGAAAATTAACAAACAGACAAAAAAAATTCAGAAAAATATACCAGCCAAAGTCTTGCGTTATTTTCCTATAATACCAAGATTGAAGAAGATGTTTAGAATATATCAGATGTCAACGCAACTTCTATGACACTCAAATAATAAAAGTTCAGATGGTAAAATTAGGCATCCAGTTGATTTATTGAGTTGGGAAATGATTAATTGAAGGTGGCCAGATTTTGCATCCGATCCTCAGAATATTATATTAGGTCTTGCTACTAATGGATTTAATCTTTTCAAAGATCTTAGCTCTAAATACTGTTGTTGGCCAGTAATCTTAACTATATATAACTTGCCTCCCTCAATTTGCATGTCAAATGAAAGTTTGATATTGAGTTTATTGATCCTGGGATCGAAACAGTCAGGTAATGATATAGATGTTTATTTGGCACCACTTGTAGATGACTTAATGTTGTTATGGAATGATGGGGTTGATATATGTATGATGCTGTTACAAATGCTACATTTAACTTAAAAGCTCTTTTGATGTGGATAATACATGGTTTTCCTGTATTTGGAAATATATCTGGGTGGCCTGTTAAAGGAAAAATTGCATACTCTATTTGTCGTGAGAGTACATGTTCACTATGGCTGAAGCATGGTAGGAAGTTTACGTACATGGTACATAGAAAATTTCTTGCGTTTGATCATCCGTTTCACATGAAAAGGAGCTGATTTAATGGACATATTAAACATGGTATTAGGCCACAAATAAAAAACGACGAAGAAGATTTTATTGAAGTTGGTAAAATTACAAACGACAGGGGAAAAAGTGGAAAACGGAAGAGGAAAAAGAATACAGTTCAATCTAATGTAACGTGGAGAAAGTGGTCAATATTTTTCAATCTACCATATTGGAAGGTAATTGTTGTGATATTTCCTTCATTTTTATTCAATACTTATAATTGTGTGTAGTTTTTATGACTCCATTGGCATTTGATTTGTAGACTTTACTTGTACGTCATAATTTGGATGTCATGCATGTGGAGAAGAATATTTGTAAAAGCATCATCAGTACACTTTTGGATGTCAAAAGAAAATCTAAATATGGTATTAACTCTCGTACGGACATGGAAGAAATGAATATTAGGCATGATTTACATCCTCAGAGTAGAGAAAATAAATTCTATATACCTGCTGCTCCTCACACCTTATCAAAAGCAGAAAAGCAAATTTTTTGCAAAAGGCTTACAAACTTGAGATTATCCGATGATTATGGAGCTAATATTGAAAATTGCATATCGGTGGAAGAATGTAAGATAGTTGAGTTGAAGTCTAATGATTGTCATATGTTAATGCAACAATTACTATCAGTTGCATTGAGATGGCTTCTATCTAAAGGACCAAGGAATTCCATTTTTAAATTGAGTCCATTTTTCAAGGAAATACGTCAAGGAATTGTAGATAAAAATAAGGTTGAACAATTAGAGGAGGACATTTCTCAAACTTTATGCATATTGGGAAGGTATTTCCTGCCTTCCTTTTTTTATATAATGGTTCATTTAACAATCCATATTGGGAGAGAAATTCGTCTATGTGGACCAGTACAATATTGTTGGAAGTACCCATTTGAGAGATATATAAAAGTGTTGAAAGGGTATGTTATGAATCATACACGGCCTAAAGGGTGCATAGCTGAAAGATATATTGTTGAAGAAAATGTGAAGTTTTGTAGCAAATACGTAACACAAGCATCTAAAATAGGTTTTAGGCCTGTACGCAATGAAGAATATGAGACTAATTTCCTAGTTGCAGGGCATACAATTTCTAAAGGGAAGGCAATTATACTATCCAATGAGATATTGAAAGTTGCTTATCTCTACGTGTTACTGAATAGTACAGAAGTTCAACCATATATAGAGTACGTTTATTAAATATCGAGTTCAATAATTTTAAGTAGTTGACCATATTTTTTGATATATTGTATTCACCTTAGGATGCATATGGATGAATTGAAGAGTTTTGACAAACGACTGGAAAGAAATGAGACTTTATTGAATAAGAAGCACATTGATGCTTTTGCTGCATGGTTGGAATACACATCGACAAACAAATGTCTCAAAGTTGTGCTATTTATTCTTTTATTTCTAACATTTTTAACATAATAATAGATTCGAATTCAGCTATTGACGGACAAAGTTTCGAACAATTTGAAGTGGCTTGCACGTGGTCCTAGATATCATTAATCCATGTCATATTCTAGTTTTATTATAAATGATCTTCGATTTCACACTAAAGATGCAGAAAATTCTAGTCGAAATAGTGGTGTTTTAGTTGAAGCAATGACCATATGTAGATCTAGTGCAAAAGATAATGCACAAACAGTTGAGCAAGTTATTTGTTATGGAGTTTTACGTGATGTTATAGTGCTTGACTATAATACATTTCATGTTCCAATATTCAAGTGTGATTGGGTAAATATTGTGAACGGAATAAAAAAGGAAGATGGATTCACTTTGGTTAACCTTAATGAGGGACACATACAATTTGAAAATGATCCGTTCATTTCAGGCAAAACAAGTATTTTATTCTAGGGAAAATGAAACATCTAGTTGATATGTGGCTTTGCAAGCGCCACAAAGAGACTTTGATGCATCACATTTGGAAGAAGATACTAATTATGAGGTAAGTATTCCACTTGATATATCACAACCAATTACAGACAACCATGATGAAGATGACAATTATGCAATGATAGATATTGAAGGCACACTGTGTGATACGTAAAGTAGTTTGGTAACTTCCTTTTTTGTAGACAACATGCTTTTTACATAATGATCAATTTTTCTAGAATATGTTGACACGTGATTTATCTATCCATTCATATTGCGATGAAATGTTGAATAACATCCATTTGTTTTGATATTGTAGGTTTTTATTTTAACTCTAGAGAATCATTTCAATCCGAAATACATTTTGTACGATGGACAAGGCTCAGGTAATTGTGTTTTCTTATAATACATAAGATATATGCTAAGTTTTGAAAATAATTGTGTTTAACTTATGTTTCCATGTTGTATTCTCAAAGCCAACTAAACAAACTTTGAAGACTTCTAAAAGAAGAAGAGCTGCAATTGCTAATGCAATTCAGGAGACCAGTAAGAGACTAAACAATTCAAGTGAACAAGACAATACTATAACTTGTCCAACTAATGATAAGCGAACCACGTTGACAACAACTGCAAATGCTACGAAAAAGAAAAGAGGTCCAACACAAATGAAGATGATTCTTGAACATAATTATCAGAAGATAAATCTAGAATTCAATGAATATGGCCAAATTGTTGGGCAGAGCTCGAAAAAAATTTCTAGCATAGTTGGGGCCATGGTATGAGAACATGTGCCTATTGTAATTAAAGATTGAACTTCAATGAATGAAAAGACTAAAATGGAGCTCTGGACTTTCATACAGGTAACATTTCGTAACTACTTTTTAAGATTATTACGTTGTATTTATTTTTTTCTTAATGATACCATTTTTTTAAGTCTTAAATTCATGCTTGTACACAAATACAGCAAAGGTTCAATGTCAGTGATTGTCATCAAAAAATGACATTTCAATGTATGAGAAAGTATTGGAGGACATTCAAATCAAGATTGAGAAAACAAATTAGAACTCAGGTTGAATCATCTGTGAACAGAGCACGCACTACTATCCTTCTTAGACCAAAGAATGTCAACTCCGAAGAAGTCTGGGTTAAATTTGTTGAGGATACTCTTTCTGATGATTTTCATGTAAGTATATTTGTACGTAAAGTTTAACCCTTATTTTAATTATTGTGTTTTATACTTCGTTCTTTTTTCAATAGGAGAAATGTTTCAGGTTCAGCAACATGCGAACTAATCAGAAGCTTCTCCGTACTATGGGTAGAAAGGGTTATCTACGTGTGGCTTATGAAATGGTACTTCTTACGAATATATCATGTCTTCTTACTTGAATTGTCCAATTTCAATATATGTGATTACTACATTTGTATTGCAGGAAAAAAAAAGAATCCACATTTAAAAGGTTTAAGAATAAAAGTATGGAAATATGGACATCTCAGAAAAGATGAAAAACAAATTAATGAAGCAGTTGCCGAAACTTTAGTATGTGTATTATACCAATGTTCAATTAAGCATAATTTGATTTATTAGTTGTATCACTTGCTAGTATTTAATTTGAGTTCCTTAAGTACAAAAAAGGATTGAAGATTGTGCCACATCAATTTTCGATACGCCTGCCGAATATTCCATCCGTGATGATGCTATTGCCCGAGTTTAAGGTCCTCAATGTTATGGGAGAGCTTGGGGACTCGGATTTGGAGTTGTACCATCAAAGGTGGATGGACAAATACAAAGTAGTGGGAGAGTTAAAGAACTTGAAAGCCAATTACAGATTTGAGCACAAAGGGTTGGAGCATTAGAAGAAAAAATGGAAGCATTTATCAGATTTTCTTAACAGGTTATAAGTAGTTACTTCTTATAGATTTCATGATTATATAACATTATATAGCCAATTACATGTATAATAACTTTGTAATTTTGTATCATTATACAGAATGTGGAGGATAGGAATTCAAATGCTTTTACTCGGGTTTCCGTTTCCTATATTATCAAATATTTATTTAATATATATTTAGTTTGTAGCATTCTAATTTTAAAAAGAATACTTTCTGTTTATTATGAATTTGTAGTCACACCAAGGAAGTGGCGTCCAAGGAAGTACTACCCCCAAGACAAATGCAAGATGTCGACTGTTGCATTGGTATATGTTTGAGGAGGAAGAAGTCGTAGTAGAAGGGAAGATTGCCACAACAGACCCAAGTACAAAGGTGCATCACTTATCACTCAGTCGAGACTGTTGGAAGGTTTGGGGTTGAGGAAGTCTATATGGGTAATTGGACTCTATACAGACCCATAGATGAATTCCGCACTCTTAGTGAAGCCATGGAAAGTACTGTTGCTTGGCCAAAGAGCAGTATTAGACTTATTGATTAATGTATATTTTCTGGATTTATAACATATACGCATCCTATTTTCGTTTTCTTTCCATCCCAAATATTATTTAGTGTTTGTTGGTTGGTTGGCTAGTATGTATGAAGTGGTTTAATGTAATTGGTTGGTTAGCTAGTGAGATTTTGGTAGTGAGGATTAATAGGTTACTTGGCTTAATTCTTAGGTTTCATTCAATAAGTTTTTTGTTATTGAATGATCGAAACATGATTTCATGTTGAGGCTAGAATTCATGTAGTGGGTAATTTGTTAATGTGTGGGCAACATGATTTTGTAGTAAGCATGAAATGCCTTCGTGAATGTCTAGATTTTTCACAACTAAATATGTCTCAATGAAAAGGAGAAGTTTTGCTATTTGAATATTTATTTGTTATTTAGTGGTTGTTGGCTAAAAACACCTCTACAGAACTCATTGATTGTAGGCCGGTCTTTCTCCAACAACAAGTTTCTTTTTCAAGTGAGATTGATGCAAGGCTCGTTGGACAGAAATTGTTCCATTGGCAATGGTATTGATCAAGTAACATGTGACGGTTTCAAGATTAAGTTTCGATTTTTGTATTTTCCTAATTACATTTTGGTAGTACATGTTTGGAGACTTTTAATTTAATTTTGGAAAAAATTATGCGTTGAATATTTTACAAATTTAATGAGTACATGTTTGTTAGTTTATTATTTTGGTGGTACATGTTTGTTAGTTTATTATTTTGGTGGTACATGTTTGTTAGTTTTGAATGACTTATTTGATCAAAGAACAAGATTTTTAGTAGTATTTTAAGCATAGATAAAAAAAAATGTGAATTATCTATTGCAACATCTTTCCCATGTTGCAATAGTCTATCTATTGCAACATCTTTCAAACGTTGCAATAGGTCTATTGCAACGTTTGAAAGACGTTACAATAGATAGGCTATTGCAACATCTTGCCAACGTTGCAATACGTTTAAAAAACGTTGCAAAAATGTATCTATTGCAACGTTTGGTAAACGTTGCAAAAGCCTGTCTATTGCAACGTTTGCAAAAATGTATCTATTGCAATGTTTGGTAAACGTTGCAAAAGCCTATCTATTGCAACGTTTGTCAAACGTTGCAATAGACAGGCTATTACAACATTCATCAAACGTTGTAATAGACAGGCTTTTATAACGTTTATTAAACGCTGCAAAAACTCTTACCTCAACAGCAACATCAAGCTTTGCAATATACGTTCAAACACTGCAAATGACTTTTTGCAACGTTTTTTAACCGTTGCAATAGCCCTTTTTTGGTGTAGTGAAATATTGACTGTAGATAAAATTCATTTACAAAGGTTGAACCCTCCCTTCCCCCGCCCCTAAAGCTTTGTGACGGAGATAAATCACGGAATGTGTCCCAGCAGGCCAGGAAACAAAGCTGTTTGTACACTGCGCCTACAAGGAGTCCAATTCCATGTCTCAGGAATCAAACCCCACACTACGGCTATCAACAAAGCGTAAGATAACATCACTCATGTCATTTGCACCCAAAATTCATTTACAGACTAGTTTTGAGATCAACTCTCTATTCCTTAGACAAAAATACACCGTAAATTATAAGTTCGTCTACTTAAATGACATATAATAAATTAGTAACAACTTGGTTTATTTATTGAGCTCCTGTTTGATGAGAATTAAAATCAAAATTTTAGTAAATTTTAATAAGAGTTAATAAAATGTGTGGTTGAAAAGATGTGGGATCTAAAACATTGTTGAATTTAATTAAGATTAAAATTTTAATGTTAAACGATAACAAACGGGGGCTAAATGTGTTCAGATTTTTTTATTATACTATTACTATCAATCTAGTTTTAGAACCTCTTTTCCAGTAAATATCATAACCAATCCATTCAACATTTCTTATCACACTATTAACCAAATGTAGAATTTTATCAACTTCACTTTGAGAGACTATTCTAGGCATATGCAATGGTAATTGGTATAGCAGCTAGTATTTTACAAGCAACTTACACATTTGAAAAACAATTATCCATCATTTTAATAGTCTAGCACTTCAATCGTCTTTTTGGTTTCTTTTAGCACACAATTTCTCAAAATTGCAACTCAAAAAATAATTCTTACCCATAATATCAAAATTTATCGTGCTCCAAAAATTCATATCCTACGGTATGTAAAAGTACCATAGAGGCAAGTAAAAGTAGTCTTCTTATGATCTTCAGGTGCTATTAGAATTTGATTGTATTCTAAATACCCATCGAGAAAGCAGTAGTGAGAATGCTCTGCTAGTCTCTCCAACATCCAATTGATAAATGGAAGGGAAAAATATCTGTCTTGGTGGCTATGTTGAGTTTGTGTTAATTAATGCAACTCTTCATCCGATAACTATTCTAGTAGGAATCAATTAGTTATTCTCATTATGAACCGTTGTAATACCCCTTATTTTAGATGTACATTGTACTGAAGTAATCCATGCACTGTCTAAAATTAGGTAAATAATTCTTGCATCCAAAGGTTTTAACACTTTTGCTCTGACTAACTCTTTCATATTTAGATTTGGCCTTCACTACCCATCTATTCTCGATTTAAAATTCTTCTCTATGAGAATCTTGTGCATATTTATGTCAGCAATAGGCCACCTAATAACTGTTTTGTCGTCTCTGAGTACCTGAAGTAGCCTTCCTTCTCCACCTTACTGACTGAGTTCGAAGTGATAACTGGGAGTATAGATGACTCTCCTAAATAAATATAATGGGGATGCGGAGGTAGTTACTAGATTTCTAAGTCAAGAGGCTGCTGAATTGAAGGTAGTGGCTTTGTAGGATTGGTTCCCAACACCTTATTATTCCTTTTTCTTGCATAAAGCAAATTTGCCTCCATAAACCTTGCATATGACTCAATCTCACTAGAATCAAAGTAAATGGATTTAGAATGTACAATACATGCCTCACATGCATCTGATGGATTATGTAACTAAAAGGTTTCATGAATCACCTTATCAATCACATCTATCTGGAAGCAACTGTCTGATTCAATAAGAAATTTCATCACTTTGAATGAAATATGATCTTATGAAAGCCTTAGAATTAGCTCACCCTTCTAAACATCAATATGAGCCCTCCTAATAGCTAGGAATGGTCTGCTCAATATTAGTGGAATGTTTTTATCTTTCTCCATGTCAAGGATGAGAAAATCAGCTGGGAAGATGAATTTTCCACTTTGATTAGTACATCTTCAATGATCCCTATAGGATGAGTGAGGGATCTATCAGCTAATTGTAGAGCTATCGTAGTTGTTTTTGCCTCTCCCAGTCCAAATTTCCTGAAAAACAGAAAATGGCATTAAATTAATACTTGTGCCAAGATCACATAAAGCTTATCAAAATAACAGTCTCCTATAGCACAAGGTACAGTAAAACTCTCTAGATCTTTTAACTTTGGAGATAGATTTTTTTTTTTTTTTTTTTTTTTTTTTTTTTTTGAATTCTAGCACTACACTCCTAGTCAACATCACCATTTCATGTTCATCTAGCTTGCATTTGTTGGATAGGATATCCTTCAGAAATTTCGCATTGCTAGGCATTGGAGTAAGTGCATCAACAAACGGAGTGTTGATATGAAACTTTTCAAAGACCCTTAGGAATTTCTTGTACTATTGATCCAACTTGTACATTTTCAATCTTTGAGAAATGGAATAGGATGCTCATAAGGATTGACAAGGACAATTGCCTTGACCCGTGGCATATTTGAACTCTCTTTGGTAGATGTTTTCGTTATTTGTTCAATCATTCCACATGCTTCTCGTCTGAAGAATGTACTATGTCATTTGCAACTGGTCTCTTAACATGTATTTCGGGTAGTTGCACCCCTGCGTAGTAGTGATAACTTTGGCATGTTCACTCAAATTTACTTCTGTATTGCTTGGCAAAGGACCTGGTGCTCTGTCTGTCATGGAAATTGCCAATTGTCCCACTTGAGTCTCCAAGTTCTTAATCGAAGCATTTTGATTCTGGAGGGCTATTTCGATCTTCTTCATGAATCTAATAAACATAATATCTAATTGATTTTTCTTCTCCTATTGCTGATATCGCCCTTGGGTTTTATTTTGATTTTGATTCTGATATTCGCCCCCCAAGAAAAATTTGGATGTTTTCTCATATAGGGATTGTGTGTCTCCTAAGGATTGTCCTCTATTGGCACTAACCCCATTGAGTGTAGTCTACTTGTTCCATTCATTGTGAAGAATTAGGCACGTAGCTATATTATAGTCTGCCCTACATTCTTCACAATTGGGCTTTTTTTGGCTTGTATGGCTTTAGTTGACTGTGTCATGCTCTCTATCCTATGAAATAAATAATCAATCTTTGCGGAGAGAGCTACATAAGTGTCAACCTCGTATATTCTTTTCTAATGTTTCGCTTAAAAACCTCATGGCAGAAATTGTAGCCATTCTTTCAAATAACGCCAAAGCATCTGGTACTGTTCTAGTGGATATGAAACCAATGGATGAAGAATTTACCATGTTTTTTGAAATTTTGGAGTAGTCCTGTATAGAAGTATTGTATCTAGGTTCTCTTATCGAAACCATGTTGAGGACACTTCCGTGACATGTTCTTGAATCTATTTCAAACTTCATCAAAAGCTTCTGACTCACCCTGATGGAATATAGAGATTCGCGCCTTAGTTGTGCTACTTTTGCAGGTGAAAAGAATTTAGTACAGAAATTTTGAGCCAAATCATTCTAAGTGTCAATGCTAAAAAAAATTACCAATATCAAACTCAAATATTTCTAAAATATATAATAATTTACCAAACAGTTCTTGCCATGAAGTATCGTTAAGATTTTTTTTTAAAAGCTCTCCTACACTAATAGGGCTTACTAATATATCTACATAATTAAGCTTTAAATAGTTATACAAATAAAAACTAGACCAATTTAACGTTTACATAATTAAAGATTAGTATGTTTGCTTAATGGGCAATTGAATTGGCTTGGTTGATTGCATTTCGACTTTATTTTATTTATAATTTTTCATGAACTATATATAATATTTTTCTTGGGACCCTTATAAAAGTTGTACCTTAGATGTTCGCCTAATTTGCCTATAGTCAGGACTGCCCCTGTATTAAACCAGAAACAAGAAAATTATGTTCTATTTCTAAGCTTAGTGGCAATAAAAGGTAGTGGTATCAAGTTGATGTAATAGATAAGTGATTAGACACGATAAAATAGATAAGCACTGTTCATGAAATTATGTGTGTCTAATTTATTACAAGTATATGTTTCCTTAACAAGTAGTAAACGGATTATAATTCCGAGTATCATAAGAACAGAGATTGAATAGTTTCAATCTAAGTAACGCGGCCTTAACCAAATAAAGTAGAAAGATCGTGATTTTTATGATTTTTTAAATTGATCTAAAATAGCTAAAAATACGATTAATGTCTAAATTAATGGAATGAATGCAAAATTATATCTAAATGCAAGTTTATGAATTTATATGAGTCCAAAATGTAATAGGATCTGGAATTTCCATTCAATAATCCCTTATTTATTTATTTATTTTATTTTTTATTTTTACCTTAGTTCTATAATTTGACAACAGATCATTATGAAGAATCAATGTTCATATCCTATTCGACAACCTCTTTATGTTAATTATTCAATTTATTCTCATACATGACCCAATTATATTTTTATGATGGATAAGAACATAAAAGAATGCATTGAATTTTTATGAACACTTAAAGATTTACATTGAGTATAACGACAAATTTTTATCCCTTATCGAACCCTATGATTATAGTCACTATGTCGAATTTATTTTCTTTCTTTCGAAGGCAAAACAAATCACCACATGCATACAATTATCGTGCACTACAACTGTAAAGAAAATATATTCAAGTGAAATTGTTCCATAATAAAAAAAAGTGCTTTAATGTCAAAATTGCAAAACTAAGAATTAAAATATCAAATTACATGGTATATCATTCTCCTAATACTAAAAAAATCTAGCCTATCATGCTAATAAGAAGTAAACAAAAATATATAAGAATCAACATCATCCCCGTTAAATCTTGAATAATTCTTGAAAGTTCTCGATGCGATCTCGATGTTTCTTGCTTTCATCAATGCTCTTGAATGTCAAATAATGCATGGTGTCCATTCTAGAGGCGTTCTAGGTCGTATTAATATGTAACAAGATTGTTTTCATAAATAGTTAATTGAAATAAGGAGACCAATTTTTTTTTCACGTTTTCTAGTCTAAGCGAGCGTTTAGTTGTTCAAGAAGATACCTCTTAGTTCTTTAGTGAATGCCCTTTGAAATCTTTGCATACTTCCAAGGAGGCACTTGGACATTCCTCTGTGCGGGAGCATAGAGTTAAGTATCGTCCAATTGTTGCGTCTTGGTCCCTAAGTTCAATCTTCTTGTTTCTTGATCTCTTCTTCTTCTTTTTTTTTTTTTCAGTTTTTCTTTTTCCAATACTTTATTCTTTTGCTCAATTGATCTTCAATTCATTTGCATCCTCGTTTCTTCTCTCGGATCATCTTTTGGCTATTTACACATTGGTCCTCAAACTTCATTTTTCCTCCATTTTGATCCTTTTTTGCTTTTTTTTTTCTTCAATTCCATCTTATTTATCGATGTTTTCCTATAAAACACAAATCACATAGAATCAAGCCATAATTCACAATAGTTCATCGAAAAAAGTCCATATTTTGTGGTCGAAATAAGTGTATAAGATACACTTATCAAGTATGTTACCTAAATATTAATCTTGTTAACCGCATTCATAAGCTTTAGGGCTCGTTTATTAAAAAATTCTAAGAAGATGCCCACACACTTGTACTACGTGTCCATTTCAATAGCCAGCTCAAGTGTTCTTCAATGATTTACAACAAAATTTTATTCGGCCTGCAAATAACTCCGTGCGGTTTTTATGGTTGATTTCTATACGAATAGGGAAAGAAGGTTTCAAAGGTTAACATTTCAAACTTGAAATTTTGAGCTTGTCGATAAGTTTGAAGATACATAAATGACATAATTTTGAAGAATTTCATCATGTGGCCACGTAATATAAGTGTTTATTATTTAAATAATATTAATAGTCCAAAAAGGTCAATTTAAACTCCAATTGAATTGACAATCACTTGCCTAGTTAGTCGATATATAATCTCACCAAATTCTACATTGTTCAATCCGAATCATGATGATTAAAATTAAAGATTTAAGTACTCGTGCTCCATTAACATGCCATGGGAGCCATCATATGCTTTAACAAGACACTATTTTAAGGTAATTTTTAACCCTCGTTTTTTAGACGTGCAATAAAGTAAAACTCTAGTTTTACCATTTTTCAAAGTTATTTAGATTTAATTTTTTTTTTAATTAGGATGTTACTCTTGTAGGCAATTATATGTGTGAGAGATTTAAATGAGTATAATAATATAGCAATATAAAAAGTAGATCAAACAAGAATATAAGATTTACGTGATAAAATATACCACGGATAGAGGAGGAGAATTTTATTAATTTAAATGATGAAGGATTACAAATTATTGTGTAGAATGTAGAAAGCAAGGATTGATTTTTCAAAAGGTTTACTCATATTTATAGTGAAAGAAGAGTCTAAAATGTGGTAGAGTTCAACTATAATTGAGTCTATGCAATAATAGAGTTTTTGAGATAAAATAGGATACAAAAACCTACCTAAAATTGCAAACAACTATTTTCCAAATTAGACCGCCGATCTAGCAGCTATCTAGAGATGGCTTGCTGCTCAAGTGTCCGCTTGGCAGCAACCAAGCGTCAAAGCTCCTGTTTTGAGCACTTGAGCAGGATCAAGGCGTACAGTGAGCACTAGTTTGTCGTTTCCTTCTCCTTGCATGATATCTTCTTTTCCTATTAAGGAAAGAGATGTCATCCAAACTTTCAGACAATAACAATGCTATTGCCTAAACATGCGGAGCCACACAGTGTTGAGACCATAATGTTATTGATAGATTAGGTGTATGGCAAACTTATGTAATACTTGGTATTTTAGCCCATAACAAGCCTCTCTTGGGCGACAACATAGGGCCCGACTTTTGGTATTACAAAGATTACCACACCTCCATATCGGATCTTTTATTCAGTAGTGTCATTTTTCTAATACAGAGGATCATCAGAGAGGCAACTGCAAAGCATACTTTTGATACTATTCAGATCTTGTTCTTATTATTCATCTTGGTGTTATCACCATTGGTCAAAAACTATTGAAGAACAAAAGAAAGGATTTAGAAACTCATGGAGAAAGCTAAACCTTTATTTAGTAATAAAACGGGGCTCGAGATGATCTACAATGAAGGAGGAAAGCTCCTTATATAGAGGAGGAGATCTTTCATGCATATCACTCACCACAACGATACAACTACATAAGGACAGTAATTTTACAATAAGACAAATGACTCACCACTGCCCTTAATAAAGTAGGTTAATAGTCTAACACAAAGGTACAATAATTTTACAGCAAGATAAATGACTCACCACTACTTTTATAAGTAGGATAATAGTCTGACGCACAGGTATAATAATTTTACATGACGCTTGCGCACCATTTAAAAAGCCAGGAACCTGCTTTTAAAAGGGTATTTATTACAAACAACAAATATTTTAGACGAATTTTCCAGGTGGAATGATTTATCAAGGTAACCAAGTGATTTATCAAGGAAACCAAGGTTTGATGCTCGACTAGATATGTCTAAATCATTTGAGTCAGAGGGGAGTCAATGTTGTTTCTACAAGGCCAGTTAATAGGATCAAGTCTTCTTCAAATAGTACTTTCTCCCAATTTTTCAAAATTATTTGGAGCTGTTCGATCAAAATCATACGGCTATGTTTCATATTCATACAGGTCTTGAGAGTTCTAAAAAACACTATCATTATAATTTATTTCCGTGTCAAAATAACTTGAATTTTAGTTGTTTGGATTGCTTGGTCTGGGTTGTCTATGTTCATTTTATTAATTTTCATTTTTTCTTCGAATGCATTCCAAAGATTTTTATGAAGTTACTCTCCATTTGGTATGGTTTCTAAATACTTAGATGTCTCTCCAAGGCATTGGTGTGGCCATCCTAAGAAAAGTTGGTTCCAATGTGTCATGTCATTTTCCCACGATTCAGATGGACAGTGTCCAAACAGTTGTCAAAAAAGTTGACGTTGTCCTTCTATGTGTTTTTGAATATCTTGTTGAATACTAGCTGCATAATCTAGAGGCAAGATTTTCCATGGAACATCGTCTTCTACGTTTGGCCACATCTAAGGAGGAATAGTTTGATTGATTTGGGCCATTCTTCTTTAGAAATCTCAAAACTCTTTTAGATACCTTTCCCAATTTTGGTGTAGATTGAAAGGTTGAACTACTCATTAACATGAGAGGAATGTTCGTATGAACCTTTGTCGGTAAAATAACCTTGTCGTTGGAAAACCAAAATCACAAAAATATTTTTCTGAGAAGTTCTGAGGTCTTTAAATGTTAAAGAAAATGTTTCAAATATTTTTAACCAATGAGAAATAGGATAAAACCATTCGAAAAATTTCTTTGCCTCAAAAAGTGCTTCTTGAAATGGCTCACTTTTGTTAAAATGTCGAAAACTAATTTCTTTGAACCGTGAGACCCACTGATGATAAAAGAGATCTCAATTTGGTAAAATTCCAACAAATACCAAAGCAAGCAAAGTAATTCTTTTAAAATTTTGAAACTGTTTGATGTGGGATTAAATGAAACAAAGTGAAAAAGGATAGTCTAAATGAAATCTAAGACCTCCAAGTGTTTCAATTCATGTTTCTCTGATGACACGGACCGGTATTTCAACATGAGTTCTTTGGCTCTGGAGTTAAAAGTTTAGTCTCTAATGAGATTATTGAGTTTCGGAGGGACGGACTCATTTTGAGGAGAGGATTTTGTTAGTACAGAAAAAGGATGAGCCATACAAATTATGGGAATGGGCTGGATATGAAAATGCTTTAGTTTAGTGAGTAGGTCTGGAAAAAAGATTGGTTTCTCCTTTTATATGTTTGACATCAAAGTTGAAATTCAAAAACCATTCTGCCGATCTGATCAGTTGAAAATTTGGAATTTGTTTTTGTTTGAATGACAGCATTTTAGGGAATGCTGACTTGTTCATTTCAACCAAAAATTTATGACCAATGAGGTGGAACTGAAATTTCTCAATACCACATTTGATTGCAAAAAATTCTTTGAAATTGGAATAATAATGTTTTTCTGCCTTTCAGAATGATCCACTTTTGTTTCCACATATACTCCATTTTCCGTCTTTTTCTTCCAAGAGAACGGTTGCCTAGTGTAGATCGGCTACATCAATTGGTAAGATCATCTTCCAAGAGAACTACTGCCTTTGAGAATGATCGAACTTTGAAAATATCTTTGCTTCAAATAAGCTAGCAAATAAAGTCTTTTTGTTTGGAAGACAAAATTTGTCATCAGCAAAGAAGTGATTCAGTGGTTTATAATCAATAATCACAAGTCTCTTTCTTCCCCGAATTTGTTCACTTCTTATTGACATAAAAGGCCCTTTGGGAAGCAGTTGTTTCAATAAAACCTTTAGCCTGTAATTGGTTTAACTCCTTGGTGGCTAAGGAGGTGTTTTGGACTTAACACTCCCATTGTGAATTTCTTCTTGAAGTATCGTTTTTGTCGGGGAAAAGTTTTGGAGAATATTTTGTTGTGAAATTAGAATTTTCGCGTATGGTACATTTTCTTCCCTAGACAATCACAACTCTTATTGTCATATTAGCACTTGATTTTTCAAATATGGTAGATCACAAGCCTTTTCAAGCTTCTGGCCTGTTGTATTGATATTTTTTTTAAAACTCTCTTCGATTATAGAGTTTTTTTAAGGTTCTTTTATCCCAGATATGAAGTTCTCCAAATGAAATGATTCCCAGAGATTTTCCTTTTATTTCAATCACTCTGAGCGTCTCATGGCCAAGAGATTGTGATATGGATTCCAAATAAGCTAGTTTTATGTTGGTATCATCCATTCCTCCAATATGATAATGGCATCTGTTTGCACAGTGAAAATGTTTATCGAAATATTTATGATTGTAAGAACAATATTTTAGTTTGAAGAATTCTTCTCTTGCAACATCCTTCAAATGATCTTTTTTTTTTTTTTTTTTTACAGAATCCCTCATACAATAATTCTATAAAAGCATCAATTGTCTAGGCACTAGAATATTGGATTTGATGATATTCACCAAGTGCGTCATACCAATCCTTAAGGAAGCTAGTAATCCTTGTCAAAAAAGATTTTTTAATAGACGCATGCATCATATTTGGCCTTTGCAATTTGAACACCATGCTTTCATTTGTTGGAATCTTGCCTTCCATAAAGTTGGAGGGATATCGTCAAAAGTAAGTTTAATTGCTGAAATATTACTTTGCGAACAATAATTATTCACAACACGAGCATCAAAATTATCATAAATTTCTTCATCAATAATTTTCCCTAGTTCATCAGCAACATGATTTTCTTGTTGAGTTTGGTCTCCTTGTAGTTTGTCAGCCATATATAATGGATGATGATCATCTAGAGAAGCATCCAAGAATTCTTCAAGTTCAGAACTAGTCTCATTTGTAATAGCTAGGTCATGAGGTATATAAAGGGAATGGTATTGAGCTTTTTGTAAAGAGGTAATAATGAGGTTTTTACCATCATTTGTGGCTGGTTTTCTAGATTTTGTGGAGATAAAGCTTGTGAATTTTGTGAAGTTATTGGTTTAGTTTTCTTTGCATTAGGAAGAGGATGGGGTTTTAAATTTTTTTTCCCATTCTTCAGAGGTAAAAAGTCAATCTACAGATAAAAAAGCTCCAGTAGAATACATTAGCCCTCAAATGGTATGGAGTGGAAGGTGAGATCATAGAATTGTTTTCAAGATAAATAAGTTGATTATTGAGACATTTTTTTTTCTTTCTTGATTTGCTATGGGTAAATGATTTTGTAAAAGGGTCATGATTTCGAAGTGAAGGGTCTCAATTTCTTGTTTACAGGCTTGAAGTGGTGTTAACATTGTTTGTGTTTGTTGTTCTGAAGTCCGTTCAATTCTTTATTAGCCTTGGTCAATTTTTCTTGAAAGGAAATTTTGGGGAATTGCATTTTTTGACTACCGATTCGAAACTACTTCTATTATTGAAATTTGGTCAACTGAACCATCTAATTTTTTTGGATGTGGGATTCATGATTTTCCAAGTGTGAGTAAACTGCTTTTCGTCAAAACAGTTAAGTGGAGGAAAATCTTTTTGCTAGGCAGATGAAACATAGCCATGGGCATAGCTATTTGTGGAGATGCATGTGGACTATTATCTCAATCCCATTTTTTATGTAGTTGGTTACAATCATCATCGTCATCCCAACAAGTAGAAATAATGGGTTCATCATTTGATGGGGTAGAGTATATTTGACATGATAGTCAAATTTTCCTGAAGGTTTTCTTAACAAATCAACTCCTACAAATTTATTTTCATAGACATCATCCAACTTCGCTAGCTATTACTCTTCTTCTGTTTATTTTTAAGAAGATTATTTTCAAATAAATCATTTTCACCATCCACACATTTTGAACGAAAGAATACATCCCAATAAACATGTCCCAAATCATCAGATCTGTAATAAATAGGCATGTCGTTTGCATCGAAACCATAAATAGAGATTTCTCCATGGAAAAAGGCAACTTGTGTTGAGAAAGAATGAGGCTTCTTGGTTAATGATTCTTTTTTGAACATAATTTCAACTTCAACATTTGATTTTTGTCTGAAATGATGAGTTGATGATTGGATGGTGGGTATAGAATCTTTTGATACTTGGTGATGCTGCACATGGCAAATAATCCGTGTGTGTGGGATTAATTTAATGATCTCAAATTTGGAAATTTGGTTGGGGACATATGTACAGCTTGGCTGGTCTGTTCCCATCTGGATAAGTAGGGCATCATCTGTAGTGTGAAGAGTGTCAAAATCAAGAGAATGATTTTGTATCCTATAAGCCATCTGGTAATGAAGAGTTGCAACACATGTTACTGCAGTTGGAACTATTCCAACAATTTGGACATGGATTTTTAAAGCTGATAATAACAGTGGATCCGTTATTAGCATGTTAAATTTGGAAACATAAAAACTAGTATAGTTCCTGCATTAAGTGTAGTTTCAACGATGTGAATACATGCATATTGATAATCAGCAAATCATGTATCTAGAAGAACAATTCTAGAAACCGTCGGGAGTCCCTTTCTTCCATGGAGAGTAAGTGTGATCCTTGCAGCTCCAAAATGAATATGGGTAAACCATCAGATAATCATGCCTTTGGAAGATTGAATGATAAATCCAAAGTGACAAACTGCTCTTGTTCAGTGGCAGGTAAAAGATGTTGGTCAAATTTTGATGCTTGGACATATTCTTTTATTCGGGATTTTGTTTGTGAAATAAGGTTTCGAACAGTTTTAGTGAAGGAGTGACGTGGTTTATTATATGGACGATAAAGATTTACAAGAGGTAAATCTGTTAAGGAAACTTTTTCAAAATTAGAAATATAGGATATTTTGTAAAGAGCGTCAATTTTAAAAGCATTAGTTTTTCGAAGGACGTAGAAGGAGATAATATGGACTCACCAGAAGATTCAACAGGCATGATAAACAAAGTGGTCTTCCTAGATTTCTTCACAAAAACCACAAGCTTTACCTCCGCCAAATCCAAATAAAGACCACAAATAATGATTAAAAACCCGTTTCCACCCTTTTACAAAAAGCTCAAAACCATTTTCCTTAAATACCTCTAGTCTTAGCTATTATAAATGAGACTAGTTCTGAACTTCAAGATCCTCGAATGGTACTCTAGAAGATCATCCTCCTTCATATATGGCTGATAGGCCACGAGCAAGTCAAACTTAACATGGACACCCTATTGTTGATGAACTAAGAGAAACTTTTGATGAAGAAATTGCTGATAGTTTTGATACTCGTGTTGTAAATAATTATTATTTGCAAAGCAATACTTCAGGAATTAAATTCTTTTTTTTATGATATCCCTCCAACTTTGTGGAAGGCAATATTTCAAGAAATGAAAGCATGGTGTTCAGCAGAATTGTAAAGGTCAAATATGACTCATGACTCTATTATAAAATCATTTTTGGCAAGGATTACTAGCTTCCTTAAAGATTGGTTTGATGCTCTTAGTGAATATTATCAAACCCAATATTCGAGTGCCCAGATGATTGATTTTTTATAGAATCATTGTATTGGGAATTCTGTGGAAAAAAGATGTTGCAAAAGAAGAATTATTCAAACTAAAATGTTATTCCTACAATCCTAAAGATCTAGGTAAACATTTTCACAATGCCGCCAGATGCTACTATCTCATTAGAGGAATGGATAATACCAACATAAAGCAAGCTTATTTGAAATCCATACCGCAACTTCTTGGCCATGAGACACTCAAAATGATTAAAATAAAATGAAAATAATTGGGAACCACTCCATTTGGAAAGCTTCATAATCGGGTTAAATTAACCTTGAAAAAACTCTAAAATCAAAGAGAGCTAAAGATATCAATATAACAGGCTAGAAAGTGTGAAAAAGTCTTGTGATTAACCAAATTTGAAAATCAAGTGCCGATATGACAATAGGAGTCGTGATTCCCTAGGAGAGAAAATGTATCACAGGCGAAAATTCAAATTCCACAACAAAATCAAGTGCCGATATAACAATAGGAGTCGTGATTCCCCAGGAGAGAAAATTTATCACAGGCAAAAATTCAAATTTCACAACAAAAGATTCTCCAAAGCTTTTCCCCAAAGGAAATGATATTTCAAGAAGAAATTCACAAAGAAGAAGGAAGACATATGTTTTATCTATGGAAAAGGGGTCATTTTGCAAAGAAATGTACCACCCAAAAGAATGGAAAAATACTACACCAAATCTATACAGCAACAAAAATAGAAGGTTAAGTAGTCGACATTTTTCGATGAAGATGAACATTTTAGTCTACCAATTTTAATGATTGAAGTTAAAATATTTTTTAAGGAAATATGAAAGGCCAATAACAATTGCAAGAATGTTTGATATTGGAGCAGCTTGATCAATTCTAAATCCAGTCATTCTTCCTAAAAACATGTGGAAGGAACATCAGCGAATCTTCCGAACAACCAAAAATGAATATTTTTCAACAGAATCGATTATTAAGCCCACAACACTCTATTTCTTTCCGAAATGCAATGTCTCAAATAAGTTACTTGGTTCATCCTTACCAAGAAAAGATATTGTATTGGTTTTGACATCATTCAATAGTTGTGGCAAAACATGTTATCCCTCTTCCAAATGGCTTCAGATACAAGTCCTATTTCTTACCATACGTACAGCCAACCACACATTTCTCCATAAACAACCTTGATGGCATAACGAGCTTATTAATCCAAGAATGTTGTGTAGATTCTCATATAAATTTTCTTACTAAATGCACTCACCCTCTATGGAAGAATCCAAATTTCTTCATAACTCTACCTTTGAAAAGAAACGAAGACATTAACCCTACCAAAGCTAGTCATATTGAAATGAGTCCAGAACACCCCTACTTAGCCACTAAAGAGTTAAACAAATTACAAACTAAAGATCTTATTGAACCAACTACTTCCCAATGGACGTGTGAAGCCTTTTATGTCAATAAAAGAAGTGAACAAGTTAGTGGAAAAATGAGACTTATGATTGATTATGAACTACTGAATCACTTCTTTACTAATGACAAATTTCTTTTCCAAACAAAAAGACTTTATTTGTTAGCTTACTTGAAGCATAGATATTTTTAAAGTTTGATCTAAAAGTAGGATTTTGACAACTGGAAATCAAGGTAGAAGAAAGACACAAGATAAGATTCTATATTCCAAACCATCACTACTAGTGGACAGTTATGTCATTTGGTCTTAAAACAGCCCCTTTATTGATGATATTTTCTTGTTATCAAAAGATACAAATATTCATTCTTAGCATTGTCTTAATTCACTGAATTGACAAAACAATTTGGAGTTTTGCTTTCCCAAAAGAAAATGGTTATCGAATTTTCTGAAATTGATTTCTTGGGAATGCATATTAAAGTTGATCAGTATTCTTTGCAGCCACATATTGGTCAAGAACTATTAAAGTTTGTAGACACAAATCTCTCTAAACTACATGACCGACTTTGGTGATCATCTATCTCCTATTATCAGACCATTGCAAAACATGCTGAAAAAGAATGCACCACCATGGTCTTCAAAACAAACAGAAGTAGTTTGATAAATTAAGCAAAGTGTACAGGGACTCCTAGGTCTTTCTATTCCTATTGATGCGAAAAGGATCTTACTAACCAATGCAAGCAATCTATACTAGGTAGCAGTTCTCTTGGAAGAAAAAGACGAACAAAAATGAGTATGTAGATACAAAAATGGAACACCCTCAGAGGCAAAAAAATATTATCATTCCACTTTCAAAGAAATTCTGCCAGTCAAACATAGTATTGAGAAATTTCATTTCGACCTCAGTGATCATAAATATTTTGTTGAAATGGACATGTCAGCATTCAAACAAAAACAAATTCCAAATTCTCAACTGCTCAGATGAACAGAATGATTTTCAAATTTCGACTTTGATGTCAAGCATATAAAAGGAAAAAATCAATCTTCTTTCGGACCTACTCACTAGACCAAAACTTTCTCATATCCATCCCATTCCCATAAGTCGAATGATGATTGATCGTTTGATTACCCGCAAGTGGACGAGATCGTGAACAAGTAATAAAGTGATGTGTAGAGTGTCGAACCCACGAGAACTATGTATTTGATCTAGTTAAAGCTGACATTACCCTTAGTCGAATAGCAAAATCAATTTGTGACTAAACAATATAAAATCTATCAACTAAATAGAAAGCAATGTTAATAAAATTTATCAAATTCGTAAGAAATATTGCTAAGATGTAGAATCCCCATTGTTATTCCATTTTTAGTGTAACAATTAAATTGAAAATTTGAAATCATTCATATTGGTCAATATTCCTAATTTAATTGAAAGCCTCTCTCTATAACGATCAATATATTCCCCTCATGTGATCCTCCTATCTCTCGATAAAAGATGCAAACATGAAAAATGCATTAATAAATGCTAGAACACCTATGCAGACCATATAAAGTATAGAGATATATCTTTATCCTCTATCGAACCTTACAATGTTTATTATATTGTGCTAAAATCCTATTGTCCCTCTCGATAATAATAAAATCCACTAACAATTCAATTGGTGATCAAACAATTAAAAAGTCCATAAATAAAATCAAAATAATTAATTAAAAGCTAAAAATATCATAGTAAGGATTCATCTCATCCTAGCAATGTATAAAACTAGTCTAACATATTGAAATTACAAGAAATCATATATAAGTGAAAAGATATAACTCAAATTTTTGATAAACTGAGAAGATGAAGGTAAATCTTGAAATCTTGAATCTCTTCAATGGTTTTTTAATGAATCTCCACTTGCGCTCTCTCTTCTTTGTCCAATACCAAGTTTTAATTTTCACTTGATTGAATTCTTGCAAGTTCCCTTCAATTCTCTCACGAAAACAATGAATTCTCCTCCTTTGATGATGGTAATTGATGAATATAGGAGTATATTATGTATAAGAGATATGTATGAGAGCCCCATTCATGTATTCTCCTGTTAGGTATCTGTAGGGGTCGAAAATTGGTGAAAAGTCATGCCAAATTGGTTTCCAAAAGAATTTCAATCGAATAAGGAAAGTTACACTCACGCGTGAATTTTTTTATCTCTGCACAACAGTCAGTATTTTGATCATAACTTTGTCTCTCGATATCCGATTGAGTTGATTTAAAATGTGTTGGAAAGCTAACTAAAATGGTTACAATTTTTCTAGTGATAGATATTTTCCAATTCGGACATTTACTATGCCAAAAATTGATCGCAATCCTTGACGAAAAATCTGAAAGATATATCATGTGATTGGAAATCGATTTATGGTAATTTTCTGACAATATTCTATTCCTTTTTTACTTCTAATTGCATCCAATTGACTCCCATCAATCTTCAAAATATCTCTTATGGTCCAATTCAACCATTGAATATTTACAATTTGGTCCTTAACTTTGTACTTCGCCATTTTTCGCTTCTTTCTTTCAATTTACTTCTAATCATCTAGTTTTACCTAATAAATGAAATATACAATCAATTAAGCTATAATTATTTTAAAGAACTATTAAATATCTATTTATTTAAGTCTACATAAGTATATACGATACACTTATCAATGAGCACTCCGACGATTAACCTATGAGCTAAGGTGGTAAGTCACTATTGACATGATTTAAATTGTGAAGACATTTTTTTATTGAAAAGAAAGAATTGATGGAAAAAATTGTGCTGCTACAGAAGTTATGCTATCAGCATTTAAAATTGTACTTTTGTCCAAATCGGATAGCCGCAAAAGCAATAGTTTTGTTAGTCGGCCTCCACAAGGTCAACTATCTCCCCAAAATAGTCAACCGTATTTCTAGAATTTGACCGCAAAGATAGTTGACTTAGTTGGATATTCGAATTGGCGGATTCGTCCCATTCTTGGAGGTAAAACTTGTTAATCCGTATTTGTTTTGTAGATTGAAAAAGGCCAACAAATTTTGACATCAACAAAAACTAGTTTCAATTATCATATACTCTGCTTTCTTGTTGTAAATAAACATATATCTCGACAATATACTTACTGGGTCATTTGGCAAGGTAAATCGTGGAATACCGAATTTTATTAAAAAAACAAAAGTAAATTAAAATTTTATTTAGTGTCCTATGTTATAATATCTTATATTATATAGAGAGTGTTAAAGATTGCGAGGGTTCAAATAGGGCCCTTTAGGCTTGTACATTATATTTTAATGAAGAGCTAACTACGAACCACTTCAATATGTAAGGTAAAAAGAAGCTCTAAAGTCCTATTTGACCAAAGAATAGCAATAGGAATTTAAGGATTGTTTGACAATCTTTTAGAATTCAACAGATTTTGATAAATAATAATAATAATAATAATAATAATAATAATAATAATAATAATAATAATGAAATTTATGTTGTTCCTGGAGTATAAGTTTCTCCTTTCAAACAATTTAACAGAATAACCTTACGTAATTTTGAACAACGTAATAATACGATCAACAGGATCAGAAAGATTAATTCGAGTCCATCGACTTCACGATGTTTACTTAAAACAAATTTACTGCCTTCAACGGTGCTAAAGGCGTCCAACAATCGTTTCCCAGGATAGAACGAATATCGCCTCCTTCGAAAGCAGCATAGCAATCTGTAAGAGTTTCAACAAACGCAACGAAGTGTTTTAATTTCGTAAATAATATTAAAACAAGAGAGGGGGAATGAGATTCAATGTAGAGAATATTTGAAATGAAAACTTCCACCATATAAACCATACTAAAATTTCCTAACTTTCTTATGTGGAATAAGTGTTTGACAAATCAAACCTTCCATGATTTATAGTTTCAAATGGGTTACATTGACATTCAATATTTCATTCAATTCTAAATTATTTTTAACAAATAAATATATCACATTAATCATCTCGCGAAGCTGAACGTGAATACACTTGGTCCCAAATTAATTAAAGTGTGGGTCTCACTGAAATTTAGGCTAAAAGTTGACCCATTTCACTAACCATTTTCCAACAACTTATGTTTGAAAAAAAATTTGATAAGAATTGTAAATTCCATAAAATGTATGGTCAAAATAGAAGTTTAATTTGTTGAAAAATTGATAAAACTCAATATACCTCATTATACAAGGTCCTAATTAACATGGATTGTATAAAAAAATTTGGGTTTGTAATGTAAATGACTCTTAGTCCTTGAAGCATTCTTCATCTGTATTGATAATTTAGAATATCTTCCATGTTAACATGGATTGTATAAAAAAAAAAAAAAAAAAAAAAAAAAAAAAAAAAAAAAAAAAAAAAAAAAAAAAAAAAAAAAAAAAAAAAAAAAAAAAAAAAAAAAAAAAAAAAAAAAAAAAAAAAAATTATTACGTATGTAGAAACAGATAATGTTTGGAAAAATAAAATAAAAAATCATAACTTCTTCCAATGCAGAGGCTCTTCTAAACCTAATAACTCGGCAACCAATCAAGCAATTGAAGGGGAAAACAATATCAGAGGAAATTAAAAATTTTGTTTATAATTTTGAGTATTAAGGAATTTAAAAAAAAAAAAAAAAAAAAAAAAAAAAAAAATTATTACGTATGTAGAAACAGATAATGTTTGGAAAAATAAAATAAAAAATCATAACTTCTTCCAATGCAGAGGCTCTTCTAAACCTAATAACTCGGCAACCAATCAAGCAATTGAAGGGGAAAACAATATCAGAGGAAATTAAAAATTTTGTTTATAATTTTGAGTATTAAGTTTCCTTTCACTCCCTTTTTATTTTATTAATTTTTATTTTATTGTTGATAAAAGATGCAGATAATGTTGATGACTGAAAATGACGTGGCAAGATTAAATCATCATAAAGGAAAAATTTATTGAGCATAGATATCAAAATCTTCAAAATAATTGACAGAGACGTTTGAGGGTATTTTCTTTTCTTTTTCTTTCCATTTTTTTTTTCTTGAGTCCCCTTAGTTCTCCCTTAGAAGAGGACCATTTGCAAATCCATGTCACTTGCCCGTTCAAAGTCTTTTCTGCTATAGTACCAACCTAAAAATGTTTATCACCACCTAAAATTCTAATTTTTTGATTGGTTGATGAGATCGACCGAGTAGGTCATTACGACCCCTATGTCTCAACTAAGCTATCAGGTAATGATGACCATCGTTTGGTAATCCAAGGACAGACTACAAGCCGGGCTAATATGCAAAATAAATAAAAATAAAAAAATAAAATTACACAAATTTTTTGCACCAAAAAATTTTAATGGACTGGGCTACAGCCCAGCTCAATCCCTAGTGTAACATTACTTGCTTATAATTGTTTGTAAAATAGATGCTGATCAGCTGATGTCATAGTTGCTACTTGTCCTACCGAGAGTGGTTGACGATGACAATGCAGTAGAGATTTATTAATTAAGATATCCCTTGAAATTACTATGGCCACCTAAGCTTAAGCTTTTCCGAGTGTAACACAAACTTCCAGTTTCTCGACGTTGGTTCCCTGATTCTTTTTTCTAATAAAAGTTTGGTCGAAGTGTCAGACACCAACAAATGCAAGTGTTGAGTTCTAGATAAAATTCATTTAGAGATTAGTTTTGAGATTGACTCTCTATTCCTTAGACAACAATACCAGTTCGCCTACTTAAATAACAATAAATTAGTAACTTGGTTTATTTACTGAATGTGTTTTAGACATTTAATAACAGTGTTATGCATTAATGTTTCGGATTATTTCAATTTGTTATAACTAATCAAAGAAGTGGCGTAATAAATAAATTAGCCCCCGTTTAGCCCCCATATTTGGTAATAAAAATGGGAGGAATAGCGTTTTGTTGAAAAAATGAGTGGTTGAAAAAGAAAGAAAATTTTTTGATTTACGTATAATATTATTTTATAAAAAATTGTGTGGTTGAAAAAATGAAAGAGAAAAATAGAATGTAATGAAATGTAATTTAATGGGGGCAAACAGGGGCAAGCTAAAGCTCTACCGCAGCTCATGGTCCCTCCAACTAGGCAAAAGGAATGATCAAAAACATAAAATTCAGTCAAATTTATTGTGGAGACTAGAGTTTGGCATGCACCTGAAATCAAAGCACAACTATAACGAGTTAAAAGTTTTAAAGTGAAAGAGCAACTCTGCTCAAAGTGACTCTACTTCATCTCTTACAAAATACAAACTACAAAGAAACTAAAAATAATAAAGCCCCGTTTGATTGCATGAAATTTTTCATGAAACTTGGAATTCAAATTCCAACTTCCATTTTTTTACAATTCCTAGGAAAATAATTTTTAGGTAATTCAATTCTCTGGAATTCATTTTCTTTTCACCCAAATTCCATCTTCGCAATCAAACAGACCCTAAGAGTCTAGATCTGGAGTCTAAACCCATATCGAAAATACACACAGCCCCCGTTTGGTAGCAATTTTTCATTTCAAAAAATCAATTTTTTGACCGTTATTTCACTGTTCCAACCATCATTTTGACTTCTTCACTTACAGGTAGGACCAACTTTTCTTTCTAACGGTCAAAAAATCAGTTCTCATAATTATTACCAAACAAGCCCTCAATTTTTATCAAGAAAATAAAGAAATTGTTTCCAATCCTCGATCAAGGAAATGAAAAAACGATTATGAACCTAAATCAATAGTCTCATCAACAGCATTAAGAATATTTCCTGAAGCAGTTGGATGTTTAGAGGTTGGTTGTTTATTCATTATAGGAGATATGATTATATCAAATCCAGTTTCTGGATCTAAATCTTCTGCCATTCAGTACAATTCCTTGTTTCATTAACTTTACTCTCTTGTATCCTGTTATAAAATCAGATCAATGCATAATTGCATCAATTCATTGGCATTCTGTAGATCAACATTGGACTCTACAAAGAATACGGTAACATATTATTTCATGATGGAAATTTAGGGTGCGGTTAGTTTCCATTTTCATTTTTCATTTTCATTTTCATTTTCAAAACAATTTTTAGTTTTCTCGAAAACGGTCCGTTTTTCGCATTTTGAGCGTTTTCGACATTTATAATTGAAAACGTTAAAAACGATAAAAAGTCGTTTTGCGTTTTCAGTTACAAATTTTAACTCGTTTTTGAAAATGCGTTTTCGAAAACGACGGATCAAACGCGTTTTCCACGTTTTCGAAAACGGAAAATGGCTCGAAAATGACAAACCAACCGTGGCCTTAGTTTTCCATGATGAGGAGCTGGAGGATGTACAAGCAAAGATCAATCATCAAACTAATAGACGATTCATTCTCAGATAAGATTGAAGTTCTACCACTCATGAGCTATGCGTCACATTGAAATTAAATGTTATTCTGGTTTCAGAATTGAGAAGAATATTAGAGGCACCACATTTCAACTTCTTATCAAGACAAAGCAAAATGATGAAGAGGTCATTGATATGGACGAGAAAAAATACGAACGATTTACAATACTCTTGGATAAGCATATTTGAAGTCGTTAGAGATTTGAACAATTAAGATCAACCCTTTTTTATCTGATTTGGGTGATCGATCAAGCTCTATTTGCGGCAAATACTAGTTCATTCTCCTTAATAATTGAAGAAGATGATTGCAACGAAATTTGTTTATTTTGCCTCAAGTAGTTCAGGTGATGTTATATACAAGCAGTGTCCAAAGGCTTCCTTCACTGTCAGTTTACCCCAACACTACTACCATAAACCTTGATTAGACTCCTTAGAAAATAATTGGTCTCAAATAACTAACAGGGGAAAAAAAGGAATCTCCCTTCTTTCATTGTGCTTAAATTTCATTAATGATTGCAAATGTTTGGATTCAGCATTGAGTACGGAGTTTTGAAGTACAAAATGTTGGATAAAATAAGAAATGAGAATTCTATTATATATGTATGCTTTATTTAAAAAGGTTGAACCCCAACCTTAAGGGTCCCCCACCGCCCCTGCACTGGAACATCGTGAGGGAGGTAAATCGCAGGTTATGTCTCCAAGGGTACAGGGTGGAAAGCTGCTTGTACACTTGCACTTACCCAAGAGCCAAATCCATATATCAGGATTCGAACCCTTGACGCGGCAACCTCAAGCAAAGCTGGATTTCTCCACCCTCCCCTTTTATCACTTGGAGATATGCCCTGGGGGCTATGTATGCTTTATTTGATTTCACTAGATATGGAGAAGGAGTTGATTAGGTTTTTTGTTATTTGATTTCATTAAATTAAATATGCTTTATTTTCTCAAATTGAAGTGAGCATAGCTATTAATAGTAAAAGTACTAAAAAAGAAAAGAATTCAACCAGAAAACTGATGGGTGAGTGATCAGCATTTTAGAAAGTTGTATTCCTTTCAATTCTGAGACGAAAAATTGAGAAGAATCAAATGCAGCAATATTAATGTCAATTCCAGCATATACTTGACACACATTTGTACATCCTAATCGTATTCCATTTTATTGAACAGAAGCCAGGGCTTCTATAGCAGAAACAAAAAAGTATAAATATATTATTGGTAATCCATTTCTTAGTGCCGAATTATGCAAGCAGCCTAATAGGAAAACAGTTTAAAATAGAGTTATAAAAGGATTAAAGAATTCTTACATATCATTATATAACAAAAGGCAAAAGAAAACAGCAACTAATCTCCATACCTATTGATTAAGATAAATGCCCTAGTGTTAACACGACACAATCCCAATGCCCAACTCTTCAAGGATGGACATCATACCTAGACATCTTACACCTTACACAAGTAACCAAGCATTAAGGTTTTACTTAAAGATATACGATCCGTTAGGTCTGCTTCTTAATGTCAGACTCCTTGTCTCCTAGACTAATCAATGTCTGTTTATTTATGGTTCAGATTCACAGTCGAGCCCCCAAGTCCTAAAACTTGGGATACCCTCAGATACACAGACATTCATGCACCAGCAACATAGGGCGATGCAAACATAATCAATTATTCTCACTAGTTCTCTCTTGCAGATACTATTGTCCTTGTCTATTATTGATTATCATCCTCAAATGGATACATTAGCAACTAAATAAGAAGGTACATGCTAGCTGCAATCAGCAACTATATTTTGTTAAGCAATAGAGTTACAGAAGAAAATGTATCAACACACACTAAAAATTCACAAAAATAGATGATGAAAAACGAGAATATACAGAAGGAGGAAATCTATTCAACATAAACGCACACTCATGTGGGAAGCAAATATGAAGTTCCAAACATCCTTAAATTTTATTTCCACGTCAACTAAATTTCCACAATACAGTAGGGTAAATTTCATTCTTCACACGACAAAAAATGCATGTTATCAGAAAGGTATACGACTATTTACTTCTTTTATTCAATTCCAGTGCTATCTTATAGCCTATAAGATGTTCCAGAAGAACGAAATTAGAAACCCAGACCGCCTAAAATTTTACAAATATTAACCAGTGGCAAGCATGCAAGTCTGTTACCTTAGCTCCGAAAAAGAAAAAATCTGAGTCATATTCAGCAGAGAATTAGTGTCTTCTTCAGCAAAGACATTCCAAATCAATCATCTACTGTGCAAAATTCAGCAAAAACAGGCAGTCTTTTCCTTGAACCAGTTCCATAGAGAACCCTCTGTATATGATCATCCACATCTTCTCTTGAGGGATTCTCTCTCTCAGTCGTACCACAGGGTAAAGTAATCTCAATTCCATCATCCTGAGGTGTCCAATCAGAGGTAGTAAGACTGGTAGTTGAAGGCCTGCTAAAGACAACGGCATCAGAAGGTTGTTTGATTTCGATTGGTGATGTTGGCAAGGCCATAGGTATTGACAGTGGTGGCGTGATTGCTGGTCCTGGTGCTGCTTTGACCTGGCGAGGACCAAAGCGGCACTTTGTGCCATAAGATGAAGAACTTGATCCTCCCGAAATGTTGTATGATTCGCAGATCTGTGCCTACGAAAATTGCGAAATCACAAAGATATAGTTTGAGAAATTTATTCATATTACCACCAAATTAGTAATCTCTATGTTAAATTTTTGATAACAGGAATATGATTCTCAGTTCTTTATACCTCAAATATGCTCTTGCTTGACGAAGGATTTGTGCGCAGGCGCAGATCTTCTTTCCGGTGTGCAACCTGTTCAAATTGCAATTACATTCTATGAACACAGAAAAGAAATTGACTTTAGGAAATTAGAAATAAAGTACAATTCTTTTCAGCAGAAATATTGATGCTGTACATCGTGCTCTAGCGTTTGTACTTCATTTAGCAATGTGAACAGTAACTGCAACTAGATTTTTCGTGAAAACAAGACTAATAATCACAGCCGTGGATGAATCTTACTTACTGTTGATACCGTACTGTTTTATCGAAGAGTGAGAATTGTATTGACCTGGCATTTGGATCCGAAGCGGCATATACCAGAATCCTCGCACGACCGACACTTTTCAGCCTTGTAGCAGACGAGGCTTCTATTGTCATTCTCGCTCCCTCCACCGCCGCCTGGCGGTGATGACGACGTTAAAGAAGAAGAAATCAAACTCCCTAAGCTGCCTCTCCTGGAATCAGATGATTTTAGGGATGACCTAACCCTTACACCACAACTGTCGCTGCTTTTGTTGGACTTATCTATCAGAATGCCGTCCATTACCAGTACATCTTCCTCAACCTTCATTGGTGCCCTGAACACCGTCGGCGGCGTCTGCAGGTTCTCAATCGCCCCCAGCGGAGTGGACGAGCGAAGGTACTTCGCCAGTGGAGATGGAGAGTTCGAGCTGTCGGATGCGTACGGATCGAAGATTGAACGGTGATAACGGCGGCCAATGACATTTTGCATATTGATCGGGCAAACCGTGCGGCTTATCGACTGAAGCTTCGGAGCTTTGGAACTATGGAGGTTTTCCATGGAAATGTACTTCATCCATAGTATTAATTAGTACACACCTCAGATTATATCTTACGTAGTTGAAATTCAATCGGAAATCCACAATTTTATTTATACGACAAAATTTCTGAAATTTTCAGCAGGATTGTTGTAATTCGAAATTGGAACTTATGAACCTTACGACAGGAAAATCAAAGAAATTCTATACGAAACAAGTAAAATCACAAGATAGATACTGGAAACTCAATTATTCGAAACAGAAATTTGAATGTAAAAAGAGAGAAACAAAATGCAAAAAGAGGAGCTCTTGTACAGATTTCTAACGGCAATATGTTTGTTTGCAATTTTCGATCTTTGAAATCAGTAATAATCGAAGCGCGAAAGCCAGGGATATCAAATTCAAAGCTCATTCGTAAAAGGATTTAAATAATATTCGTCAATTGTAATGAATTTACCTGAAATTGAGAATGTTTTGCGTAGTGTAATCAAATCAATTCATGAGATGCGATGAGAGAGCAAAACGAAAAGGAAAAAAAAATGTGAATTATTTGAAGATTTCTTTCATTGCCGCGAGATGTGAATTTGTGGACTTCATATGTCATTTATACTGTTTCACTATGATCACAACTATATGGATTGATCACACATTATAAAAAAGTACGTACATATATAAATCTGAACATGTGTAAGAGAGCTTCAAAGCACACCTTTCACAGGAACAGGAAGACTAGGAACGAGAGTACCATCAATAGAAGATTTATGCATAATATTACAAATTATTGAACATACAAATAAGTTTTGGACGATGCTGAACAACTTACATTTAGTGTCAATATTGCAAGTGTTCATACAAGGATTAATATCAAGAATTTCATAACCATGAACATATAAATTACAAATAGAAGGTTCGGTAGAACCAATTCAAATCCCGTTAATCCCGTTCTTCAGGTTTCCCCTGAGTAACGACATGAATGCACCACCGTGGACCCTCCCTTCAGGACCCACAAAATCAATGCTGCTGCTGCCGATGTTAAACCTAGTGCTCATTTCCTTTTGCTTCTCCGAACCTCCTGGTCTTGAACCTACTGGTCTTGAGCCAGACGATGAGGCCTTCATTGACAGAGGAACCAATACCTGAGGTGGGATAAGCTGGTGTCTTTTAGCCGGCCGCTTCTCAATCGAGTCTATGGAATCCGATATCACACTCACTCCAGAGGACAGGCATGTGTTGTCGAAGCTACTTATAGCATTATAAGTAGCAGGAACCAATCCGTGGAAAAGTCCTTGTCCGAGCATTCCTCCTTTACTAGTCTCCTGCCCTTGAATTAGGCTGTTATGTGCAGCACATAACCCACTCTTTCCCCGTGCAAACTTTTCGCATTTTCCCTCACTCCAGTTACACCTCTTTCCGCCACCATGGGCCTTACAGAAGTCAGTGCTACCTTGAGCGCTCTTATCACAGTTTACAAACTTGCAACGTTTTCCACCTCCGTGCTTGACACAGCAATCAGTTCTACCCCGTGCGCTCTTGGTACAGCCTGGAACAGCACACCTCTTTCCACCACCATGGGCAACGCAGAAATTTGTACCTCCATGCACGCTTTTTGGGCATATCCCACCACCATCGAAGAGACAACGTTTTCCACCACCATGCCCTTTGCAGAGAGATGTACTTCCCTCGGCACCTTTGGTACACCCTGTAAACGTGCATCGTTTTCCACCACCGTGTGCCTTACAAAACATGGTACTCCCTTGAGCACCCTTGTTACAACCTAGAAATTGACATCGTCGTCCACCGCCATGAGAGATGCACAGGCCAATCTGCCCCTCGGCACTGCGAGTGCAGCCAACCATCTTACACCTCTTTCCTCCACCATGTCTGATGCAAAGACCAGACTTGCCACGTGCTGCTTTTGTGCACCCTTCTGGATAACCACAGCGTTTTCCACCACCATGTGCTATGCAGTTATCTGTTTTCCCCTCGGCACTTTTAGTGCATCCCAGATACTGGCACCTCCTCCCTCCTCCATGGGCTTTACAGTAGACAGTCCTACTTTCGGCCCCATTATTGCACCCAGGTTTCTGGCATCTATGTCCACCGCCATGGCCAATGCAAAGACCTGTTGCCCCACGGGCCCCTTTCATACATCCCGCAAACTTGCATCTTTTCGTGTTGTTCATCCTGTGATCTGAAGATTCTGCAGCTCTTGCAGGTTCTGTCAGGATACTGATCGAGTACTTAGAACTACCAGAAGGTTCAGAACTTAGCTGAGAAAATTGGCAATGAGATGCTGCTCCATGCTCTAGAAGTGTATTTCCCGTCAATGAAATTTTGGATTTTTCCAATCTTGGAGCAAGAAAAAAGTTTGACAGATAACCAGAGGATTTCTTGCTGGATGTAGAACCCTCGTCGGCAACAGGGATCACTAGTCTATTGCCATCCAAAGAAAATTGAGAAGTACATTCTGTGGAAGCTGAAAAATCAAGTGCTCTGGAAACTTCGTTGGTGCCTCCTGACAGACCTAGTTTTAGAATTGAATCATGCTCAGTTGATGATACTGATGTCAGTCCTTTGCTTTTGTTGCCACACGAAGATGAGAAGTTATCCAAGTATGTACTAGGCGCTGGGCCCAATCCAAGCACTAATTTGCACCCATCATCTGGAGCATTCGCATAAATACATGGAACACTATCGGTTCGGCTGTTCTCAAACCCGGCAGTTTCAGGTCTTTCGTAACCAAGGCAATCCAATTGTAAAGAGGTGTCCCTAGTGTTTCCATTCTTTAAGAGCTTGCCATCAAAAGAGGGAAACATACTGTTCTTATGAGAGAAACTAAAACTCCTACCAATAGAAGGTTACAAGACTAGAAGGAAAATTTATAAATCAAAATGTAAAAAACAAGAATAAACCCTAACGGGCGACCTCCACCACTCACAAAACCTGATGTGTCTGACCTATCCATTATATTACCTGCCTTAAGTAATCAACAAATTTGAATCTCAAAGCGCTGTATTCATGATCTAATAACGTTTCTATGACAGAATTCTATAGTAGAAGCAATCCAAATAGACATCGGTTCCTGCCTCTCGGTACAGAATCTTAATACATTCACCTGTCATAATAAAGAACTTGACCCTTAATTTAATATAATATTCGTGCAAGAAAATGGAAATTAAAACATTATTCGTGATGCAAATCGAGATCAGAATTACTGTTTAAGTCAAGTCAGATAAATAAAGAAAAAGACGAACAATGATGAAAAGAGAATACTTCATTTAATGAAGCCACATAAGCATTATCAGCTATAGCATGACATAAACAAAACATATGCAGATCTGTGTTTACCATTCACTTCAACACAGACAGCGATATCATATATGCAATAACTAAAATTGGATCATTAAAAATCAGGCTAACTTATTGCTTAATGGGTAATTATTTGTGGGGTTACGGTGAATTAATCATTTTAGTCATGGCAAGCATCTTAATTTATTTTGGAGAATTATGAATCTATCCACATTAAGAGTCAAAAGAACCTTTTTTTTTAAGTCAAACTAAGATAATTTGTATGTTAAAGTTTCTTTTCAGTGAAGGTGAAAATAGTAACAAGGACGCAGGGTTGAAGATAACCACAAAACGGGATTGATTTGTTTCATTGACTTTCTTCTAAAAGAGAGAAATAATGGTTGATTAAACTAGAAAACCTAACCCCTCCCCCCCCCCGGGGGAAGAGTAATTGAGAAGATATTAAACAATATGCTTTGAAACCGTAAAACCAGGGGATTTCAACTATGAATGTAATCCAATTTGAGAGAGAGCAGTGGCCTTTGAAGATTTATATAGTCATAAAGAAAACAAACTCTCCATACAAAGATCATCGACCACCCACACAATCATTAGCCCTAACGTGGTAAACAAATAAACATGTTGAAAGAAGTGATCTCTCCCGTTTATGCTATCTGAGATATTGTTATTCATGACATTGCTCATATTCAAGAACATTGAAGGGTAGTTCTTTGTGAGCTACAGATTTATCGTCTTCATGGGATTAAACCTGAGTCATTGAAGATCCATAAACTCAAACACAAGAGAAAAGAAACCCGAAAAACAGAGAGCCAAACGCACTCTCAACTCTATTCGAATCATGAAGAGAGGAACATGGAGTTGGTCAATAAGAGAAACATAGTAATAAACGGGAAGGTGAAAACCTTCCAACCTATGCCTATATGAAGAGAGGAGCATGGAGTAATCAAATACAGTCTATGTGATAAAATTAAAAGTAGATAACAGAGTAACAGTAAAAAAATAAAAATAAAAATCTAAATAATGCAATTTTTCAACAGCACTGATTAAAATCCTTTAATCCTAAAACAATTATTTCGGGTATACTATGAACCAAATTCAATAATAAAAAAAAATAAAATAATAAACGCTAAAATACGCACCAAACCATTTAATTCACCAAGCAATCAAGAAAATAAATGAACTCAAACTCAGAATCATACTAATACGAAGAACCTTCATAAGCTTATTTGCTGCATAGTTCTTAAATACAGCATAAGCATGCAGTTCAAAGATGGAAATGAATTTGCCAGAAGAAAATAAAGAACAGAAAATTACCCTTCAAAGGAAATTTCTGAAAAGAAGTCAACTTTTTGGTGTGAAGTCATTTGTAGAACACCCTCAGTAATATCAGATAGAGAAAGAGGGTGAAAAAGGAGAGAACTTTAATTAGGCCTAACGCAACGTTAAATAGAGAAGAATTTGATCTGGGGCACCCCTTAATTCTTGATTAATTGAGTGGCGTTTTGATTTTTAGTGGCACTTAATTACTATAATACCCTTTGGTGACAGCAAGAAAAATGTTAGCAGTGTTTCTGCTTTTCTGAACTCTTTGGTAGCAGACATCTGGTTTTGAGTTTTGGATAATGCCAAACTATTTGGTAAAAGGGGTGAGATATAAGTTTTGACGGTTTTACCCAGAAAATAAATTCCTTTTCAAGGGCGAATATGAAGGGTAGATTTGAGTTTTGACATGTTCTTCCCTGTGTAGCCGTGGAGTGGATCCATGGCGGATGGAGAGCAACGAGCTTGGGTGGTAACACTCTTTTTTCTTTTTTTTTTTAAAATAAATAAATAAATAACACATAAGATACCTAAATAACAAAATTTCGAGAAATTCATTCTTATTTTTATTCATTTCTCACTAGGCTATATTAGTGATTGTTTGATAAATCTTTACTAACATTTTATCTATTTTTCAATCGATCAAATTTCAATTTTAATTACACATTTAAAAAATTTTATCAAAAATTTGTTAAAACTTTCATAAAAAATAAAAATTTGATTTAGAGACGTTTTAGTAACCACATAGGTCACATTCTCTTTTTGATACTCGTAATATCTTTATCTTCTAGTTTATTATACACTTAGTCTCTATTTTGTGGGAATCAGAATTATATTTTTATTAGATTTTGATAAAAGTTAATGAAATGTGTGAATAAAAAACTGCGAGTCTCATAAAATATATAATTAAAATTAGTTATTGATTTTAACATAGATTAAAATCTGAATTTTGACTTAGATTAAAAGGGATTAAATTGCCAATTAACAGTTAGAACATGTTTTAATAGGCATTTAAAAAATGATGTGCGCTTTAATTTACAAAGTCAAATATTAAAATTTGATTCGAAGAGAATTTGTTCCTTCTCTACCTCCAATTCGCTGCATCAAAGTCTTTATTCGATAAATTCTAGGTGAGTGACACACTTTGATCTCCAATTGGTGGCTGATACTCATAAATCGAATAGAATAATGTAGGTTACGGCTCCCCTTTCTTGTTTGACTGTTTGAGACAGCATGAACGAATCAAAATTAGTTAAAGTAATTTTATTAATACATTAAAAATTAAATTCAAATTTTATAAAATAAGTAATTTCAAACACAATCAAATGTATTTTGTGTGTGAGAGAAGAAGTAAAAGAGATCCCGATTTTCTTGGAACCCTCAATAACTTTTCTCTTCCATGATATTATTTTTGATAATATTTACTAATTATTCGTAAATTGACTCATATATCACTTTCAATTGAATGTCGAATCCATTTTAAGTCAGAGTCTATTTTAACTTAGGTTTAAATTTCGCCTAATTAGTTGATCAATATAGTAAAAAACCAATCATGTTCACTTGAATTTCTCTATTTTTCATAGGACTTGGTAAGAAAAAGGCATAATATCAAAATGTCAACCTTAACTCTAAACAAATGTAACATCTTAGTACGACAATGGAGATGGATTGGTGGAGCAATGTGATGGGCCCCACATCCCTGATTTTTTTTTTTTTT
>NC_036251.1:945790-985429 GCF_002742605.1 Olea europaea var. sylvestris | reverse complement strand
AATTTTTTTTTTTTTTTTTTTTTTTTTTTTTTTTTTTTTTTTTTTTTTTTTTTTTTTTTTTTTTTTTTTTTTTTTTTTCCCCTTTTTTTTTTTTTTTTTTTTTTTTTTTTAAGGAGGCATTTGATAATATGATGTTAAGAAACAAAATACTTTCAAAATAAGCCCCCGTATGGTCTTATTAATTTTTATTTCATTACATTTCATTTTTTTCTCTCCTATTTTCAACCACACAATCTTTCATAAAATAATATTACACGTAAATCGAAAAAATTTCCTACTTTTTTAACTACTCATTTTTCAAAAAAAAAAATACTATTCCAATCATTTTCATTTCGGGGGCCAAATGGGTAAATATAAGTGGTGGAGGACCATGTCAATTACAAGTATTTTAAGTCAAGACTCTCTCGTTCCTTACATCATTGATATTAAATTACTGAAATCGAAACAAGCTGCAGAATATTCAATAGAGATTCACCCCTAAAGCCAGCTGGATTTTGGCTAGTGTCTTGTTTTTAATCATTTTCTTTGAAATTTCTCACTATCTAAGGCTCTAAAACCAACCACTTGTTTAAACTAATATTTATTAATGTTATTTTGAAAAGGACCTGTAATTAAAAACATAATGAATCTTGGAAAGCAATACTTGTGTAACAATGTTATATACTATTTTAATATATTTTACTCCTATTTGGGTATGGTGAAAGTGATACAAAAATATTATATTGAAGTCAATAATTAATTTTTAATAACACTCTTCATGGGACTCACAACATTTATCAATTTTTCAATCAAATATTTGACTAACTTTTATTAAAATCTACTAAAATCTGATTACTAGTAAAACCAAACATGGGCTTCCTATGTTGGATTAAATATGATTTAGAGAACATGAATTTATGAAAGATTTTTTACAATGTAGTGATCTCAGATTTTGTTGTCTCAAACTCTAAATTGTTCAATGGCACTTGGAATCTCTAGATTGGTAGAAATTCCTTCGGAATATGATATTTAATTATCTGCAATACGATGTACTAAATATACAACAATTTTAACTATGTGAAACAAGGCGTATTGGAATTTTACAAAACAAAGTAAATTGAAGATGGACTACAACTTGGTTTATGTCAATGTTTATCAAACAAGAAGTGGAATAAAAAATAGGGACTTGATTGTACTTTAGTTATTTGTTTTGTGGGATTATTTATATGGGGTGATGGGATCTAAGGGACAATAGAGTGCAATGATTTTGATTATATAATTTTTGTGGTTGCCAATGCTAAGGTTATGGAATCTTATTTCCCTTTAAGAATGTTATTTGATTTTGTTGTATGTAAACACCATCTGTCTCTTTTGTGAATTTTGGCAAGGGCGACAGTCCTTGTTTTTTATTAACAATGTACAAGAACATGTTTAGATGAAATAGCGGACAATACAATGAATACACACACACGAAAATAATCTCCTAAGCATCGGTGACATGATACATCATTTAATTAATAAATAAGTTAATGGTAGGTTCCATGTATTTAATGATTCACCAATTAAATAATGAGTCATGTCACTACTGCTTAACATAAACTAAACACTGTATATATTCTTTTCTAATTATTAAGAAGTGTTACATCATAAAAACACAACCTTCATTATTTTCTTAATTCTTCGTAAGTCAAACATAGGGAACCCCAATGATCAAGAAACTTGTAACAGTTGTGTTGAATCATTAATCATGTTCAAATACTTTTATATTATATTCTTCCTCGAGGATGAGGAGTCCTTCCAATCCTCGCATTCAAGGAATGTGTCAAGCTTCCTACATGAAGAATATGTTGTCTCAATGCAAGTTTTCAATCACCTTTCTCATCGAATCACTTGCAAATATCAACGTCGAATCTAACAAGTTTTACTTCTCGTGGAGTCAAATGAACCTTCTAGAATCATAACAAGTGTTTATGAGGTGCATTGTGCACTTCGGGAGAACTAGAGAACAAGAAAACAACGCGACCTCCACTCATTTTCCCTAACATCGAAGGTTAAATTCTTTCAGCCATCTACCTGCATCAAAAGTGAAACATGAAGAGAATCTAAGGCCCTTGTTGTGAATGCAATTCAGGACCATAGAACCTAGGAGAATGTTTAGCTAAGCTTCTTTTTTGAGTTAATTGTTCTAATAGTCACTGAACTTAAGTTCATGTCTTCAATTTTCTTTACTTGAACTTTGCCACATATCACACAGTCACAGCCTAAAAGGTAAATTGTTGCAATTGAAGCCGTTAGGCCTTGCAAAGTAGCAGTATATTTACAGATAATTCCCAAGCAAACGAAAAATCCTACAAGAATCTTACATCAGAGCATTTATGAATTCATATAGAACATAAGAGCAAAAATTATTAGTTTCTGATACTACCAAAAATCGTACCTATTGGTTTCGAAACTTGATGACTAAGATCACAAATAAAATCTTCCAATACTTGAAACAAAAGCGCCAAAGTGTCTCCTCATTGCCCCTCTGATGCTTAAGTTGGGGAGAGAATTTATGTTGAGGCTATGAACTGAAAATAATATAAAGCGTGTCTCTATAATGAACTTTGTTCATGTATTTATAGATGTTGGTGATAGAATTCTAAAAGGACCCAACCACCTATCATGCAAAGTGTTTATGTTATATTGAAAGTGCTCTGTTTGAGTTTGAATTGAACCGTGATAGGTAAATAATGATGATAAGGGTCATGGATAAGGGTCATGGAGAATTATCGTTGAAGTGAGATTGACATTTTCTAGAAGGTGAGATAAGGATTATGTTCCATGAAGGCCCGACATTAATATGGAAGGCCGACCTTAATGCTTAGGTAAATGACGGAGGATAGGATTGGGCAACTGAGTTCGAGATCAAGCTGAAACGACATTCGTGAATATCATAAGCCCCCATGAACCCATATCGCAGCTTGTGATTGCATATTCGAGCAACGATGTGAGATGCAATGAGGTGCAAAATCCTGAGTCGAACTATATTCTTGGTTGTAGTATAAAACGGATGTATAACAGGTGTCTGATAGGCTTTGGGCTAGTAGCACTTGATCTCAAATAATTGACACATATCAGGATTCAATGGCTGAAATTGGACAATCTTTGACCTTCGAAGGACCCTTATAAATACCCCTCTTTTTATTCTTACTTTTTCCTGTTTCACACTAAACTCCCAGTAAAATCAGTTTTAGTTCACGAATTTTGGGTTTGTGAGCGACCATCCAAAGAGGTAAGAGTTCCAGCCTTTAGGTTAATTAATTACTTTTAAATTATGTAGAGTAGTAGAAGTAAGGGATCAACAATTAGTAGTAGCCAACTATCTAAGAGCTCGACCACTAGTAACCCTAAGGGATTAGGTTCGTCTTTCATTCCAATGGCCATACCTATTAGCTTGCACCCTGAGGATGAGGCCATCTTGACATACCCAAAAGAGCCCACTATGTATAAAAAACATGTAATTATTAAGATGGCCAGGGAGTTCAAGCTTATGCCTTTATGTGATGTAAGGGCCCCCAAGCCCATAAAGTCAGTGGTAGATGCTCAAGAGAGTGAGATGACAGTTTTCAGGGATGCCCCTTAATGTCGAGCTTAGGTGGCCTCTCCACCCGTTCTTCATTCACTTCCTGACCTCTTACTTTATGTGCTCGGGCCAATTTGCCCCTATAGGTAGAGGCTCTCGATTTACTTCTTCATCCTATGTAGATATCTCGAGGTCGAGTCTAGAATCGACCTCTTGAGGATGATCTTCAATATGAAATGCTTCCCGGGGAGTAGCTGTTTGTCTATTTATCTACGAGAGGGAGATTTAGGACACCAGACATCCTGAGTTGGCTTAAGGGTTGGAAAAAACATTTCTTCATTGTAAAACCTCAGGACCCTACCGCTCTTTTAGCCCAAACTAGGACATCCCCGATAAAAACAGATTCAAAGAGAGTCGGGCATACTTCGAGGTTTTTGAAAGGAATAGGCTGAAGCTTGTAAACTAGGATCCCCTTGCAACAAAAATTGATTATTTACTCGAGGATAACACCCTCAACCTTGCCAATATGAGAGGCCTCGAGGGATATAATCTTTATCTCTTATGTAATTTTTTGTATTAATCTTGAACTTGACATTGAGCTAATACCTTGGCTTCTTATTTTTTACAGAATTAGAGAAGACTTTTGATTCCTCTAAACCCTTCGCAAGTGTAGACCATAAGGCTAAAGGGCAGAGGCAGTAGACTTTCGTCCTATTGAGGCCGCACCTAAGAATATCCCGGGTGAAGGGAATAGACCTCCAAGACAGAAAGCCTAATTCATCCTCCACTGCCCACTCCCAGATTGCATGCTCGAGTTTTTACTCCTCTAGGTACACCAAAGATTTTGGATGTGGATGACGATGTCTTCCTACAAAGCTCGATGGAAGAGTACACCAAATGCTCACTAATCTCGAGCATTCAAGCATTGTGAATAAATATGCGGAGGAGCTCGATATAAATAAAGGGGTTCAAACCCTCGAGGTCCTGACCTTAAAGGTATGATCTGGAGTTCTAATGATTTTTGTTCAATCTTTTATAATTGATTTGACATCGATCTTGCTTTCCATTTTTTAGACTTTGAGCTTACTCGGGGCTTGGCCTTGAAAGGAGGAAATACATCTCATAAGCTGAAAGAGCTAGATGCGAAGAATGAGCAGAACAAAAAAATATTTGCGAGCTTAAGGTGGAGCATGATCTGGCCAAGATCAAGTTGAGGAAGGCCCTAGGTTGAGATCGGGATTGTCAAAGATGAGGCCAAGAAGGCCAAACTCAAGCTTATGCATTCTAAAAAGGGCTTCGATGATGAACTAGCCAAGACTCGAGCTCAGGTGGTGGAGGATTTCAAGAAGTTAGATGAGTTCGGGACCTTGCTAGGGCAATATGGGTCAGACTCCTACAATTATGGTTTGAGGCTTGCTCGCTTGTTTTTGCGATCCAAGCTCCCTAAAGACTTCAAACTCGCCGTCAAGGAGCTTAAGCCGATCAACGAGCTCGTGAATGAGCTTGAGCTTTCTATGTTAGATGTTGAGGATGAAGATGAGGAAGGAGAGGACGCTGAAACTTCTGATCAAGGCGGTCCTGCGAACGCTACCAACCTCAATAAGGCCTATCTCTCGAATTATTCCTTATTACTTTTCTTTTGGAAACGTAACAAGTACATTGCCTGACCTGGGCCTATTTTTTGAAAATATAGTATGTACATTTCCCGACCAGGTGCTTTTTTTAGATGCTAGTTTATAGTTCCATGCTTTTTGATGCATTTATTACTTTTCATGCTTTATCTTGTACATACATGTCGAGCAGCTATTAATTGTTTATAGATAACTTCTATAGCTCGAGCATGTTACTTTGCCATTATTTTTGACAAGTAACTCAAGCTTTTGTAATAACTGTACTTTTGAATATGTAGCTCGAGGGCGCTTCTTGGTCATTTTTTGATGAGTAGCTTAAGATTTGCTGGAGCATGCTACTTTATCATTTTTTTGAATATAAAGTTCGAACTCGTATAAAGATAACTGTTAATGGTATAGCTTGAGTTTTATGAGAACTAAACTCTTTAAGGAATAGCTCGAGCGTGTTACTTTGTCATTATTTTTGACAAGTACCTCGAGCTTTATAAAAATTGAATTTTGAAGGAATAGCTCGGGCATGTTACTTTTTCATGATTTTTGACAATTAGTTCGAGCTTCATAAAATTGAACTTTTTAAGAAATGGCTCTAGCATGTTACTTTGTCAATATTTTTGAATATATAGCTTGAAATCGAATTTGGTATACCTCTATATTAGGAGAGATTAAGGTCAAGACATAAGGTTGAGAACTATTGCGAACTTGAGCTCGGCTTTATGCTAAGTAGATATTTTAGCTACATGATCGGGGCACAGCCTTATACTAAATTTATGTTTTAACTGCATGCACGGAGCACAGTCTTATGCTAAGTTTAAGTTTTATCTGCATACACGGGGCACGACCTTATGATCGATATCCATGACGCTTGTCTTCTGACTTATGCTAGGTTCTATCACCATCTTGATGTGCAATGTTCTATCCAGTCCATTTACTCCCTTGAAGACAAACCTATATAATGCATCGGCCTTGCAATTATCAACTCAGACAATTTTCAAAACTTCACAAATTTTGAATTGTCTTCGAAGATCATGCATCTTTAAACAATATAAGCTCATTTTTTAGTCTTTACTTTCAAAATTCCTCAATTTGTCCAACTAGTAGTTGTGAGTCGCTAAAAACTTTGACGTGTTCAAGATCGAGGTTGGTACAAGTTCTAGAGCTATGATAACAACTTCATACTTTGCTTCATTATTAGTGGCTTCGAATTTGAACCTGAGTACACACTGGATTTCCATTGTTTTATCTGGGTTGGTCATGATGACCCTAGTTCCAGATCCCAAACTGTTTGATGCTCCATCCACAAAAATTTCCTATGTTTCCAGTATCTTACTCGGGTTATTATTCTCTGACCCTCAGAAGCCTTGGGGTGAGTTCTGCTATAAAGTTGGCCAAGCCTTGAACCTTAATTTAGGGTTGTGGCTTGAACATTATATCAAATTCACTAAGTTCAATTGCCCATTTCAACTTTCTTCCTGAGACATCTGTCTTCTAAAGTACGTGTCTAAAGGGTTGATCAGTGAGTGCAACAAATAGAATGAGACTGCAAATATTGTCGTAGCTTTCTGGCATCTATGACCAAATTGAGAGCAAGCTATTTAGCTAATGTGTATCGAGTTTCCGCATCAAGAAGTACTTTATTCACATAATAAATGTGTTGTTGTACCTTTCCTCTTTTTTAACCAATATCCCACTCATCGTGTTTTGAGAAACGGTCAAGTACAATAACAAGGTGTCACTAGGTTCTAGATTCGTAATAACTGGATGTGTTGCCAATGTTTATTTGAGCTCTTTGAAGGCTAAATTACATTCCTCATTCTAGTCAAAGTATCAATTCTCCCTAAAAATTTTGAAGAAGGGGAAACACCTCTACTACTAAGAAAATAAAAAGTTAACCTATTGGAAAAGTCCAAAGCATTTGGTGAAACTTTTTGCACAAGGTTAGTCGTAGATTAGCAGGCCCGAGTCTTCATTTTTAGTACTTTGTGGGATGGGACACCAGGCTGGATGGAATTTAGTGTCTAGTGTCTAGGCCATTTCGATGGGATCGATGAGAGGTTCCACAGATATCAAGGCTCGGATCTTGTCAGGATTAGCCTATATCCCTCTGTGTGTGATAATGAAAACTAAGAACTTGCTTGATACCACTCCAAATGACCATTTTTAAATTTTATCTTGTATTTAAGTAGTGTAGTGAAGACCTCCTTCAGGTCAGAGATATGATCATTTACTTGTTTTCTTTTAACCACCATGTCGTCTAAATATACCTTAATGTTCTTCTCAATCAAGTTAGCAAAGACCTTGTTGATAAGTCTTTGATATGTTGTCCCCTGTGTTCTTCAATCCGAAAGCCATGACCATGTAACAATATATGGTCAAATCAACCATGAACGAGTCTTTTCCCGATCCTCTTTAACCATAAAGATTTGATGATTTCTAGAGAAGACACCCAAGAAATTGTATAATTTATGTCTTGATGTGTTGTCCACAAGATTATCAATCCAAAGTAGTGGTGGCTATCATTAGGCCATGCTTCATTCTAATAAGTGAAGTCAATACAAACTCACCATTTTCTGCTGGCTTTCTTGATAGGAACTAACTTAGCGAGCAAATCTAGATACTGTACTTTTCAAATGGATTGCGAATTAACGAGCTTGGCAATTTCTTCTTGAATGACTTTCCATCATGCTGGTGCAAACTGTCTCTTTCTTTGTTTAACAGGTCATCTGGGTTTATATTAAGTCTATGCACAACAACTGTTGGGTCAGTCCCACTATACTTTTCAAATGGATTGCGAATTAACGAGCTTAGCAATTTCTTCTTGAATGACTTTCCATCATGCTGGTGCAAACTGTCTCTTTCTTTGTTTAACAGGTCATCCGGGTTTATATTAAGTCTATGCACAACAACTGTTGGGTCAGTCCCAAGCATGTCTTCAACTTTCTAAGCAAATACATCGATATTACGAGAAAGACAGTTGACAAGTTTCTGCCATGATTGTTGCATCAAGACCTCCACCGATAGTAATTTTTTTCCCAAGCTCGAGCTTGTCCTCCGCCAATTCTTCCATTGGGGCAAGTCTCTATAATGCTCAAGATCGAGACCGAGCTCTGACAGTTACATGCCATCAGCTTTGATTTTTCAAACATTGGTAACATAGCATTGTTTAGCCACAGTTTGGCTTTCTCGAACTATCCCAACTTCATTACTTTTAGGAAATTAGTTGCCAAGTAAAAAAGTTGACATAACAGCCTGATTCTGTTAAGTAATGCGTCCTTATGATGTTGTAGGCCATTGGAGCATGGACAACCTCGAAAGTTGTGATCTAGGTTACCTATTTCCCTTATGATCCCAAGGTCAGTGGGCAATCCAACAATGCCTTCTGAGGTGTTCATCCCACCACCGAACCCTTGAAAAGGGTTTTAACTGGCTTGAGTTGTTCTTCTAAAATGCCCATCTAAAGGAAAGCCTCATGAGATAATACATTAGCTGTACTTTCATTATCTATTAGAACTTTTTTACCTTAAAATTTACAATGATTACTGATATGACTAACGCATCATCATGAGAGAAAGATATGCCTTCTAAATCCCTTGATTCGAAAGTAGTGTCTTCTATGGAACCAGGATCTATAATTGAAATTCATGGATATTGCCTGGCATATTGTTTGTGTCCACTGTTGAGTCTCCACTTGAGGCTGTCTCCTAATGATGACATTAAGTGTACCTGTTGTCTGTCTCTTATTTCTTTAATCTTTTGGAGCCTTGTCCCTATTCTAATTATTCCTTGAGAACTATTTATTACTGATTTGAGAGCCCAAAATCTCCTCTTAATGAGAGCTTCAATTTTTGCTTCAAAATGAAGCAGTCCTCAGTCATGTGCCCGTGGTCTTGATGAAAATCACAGTACTTACTTTTATCAAGGGTGTCAGGTAGAGCTTGCAACCTCAAAGTCTATTTGAGTTCTTTAAGGTCTTTGATCTCCTTCAAAATGTTAGACCTTGTGTGTTTAAGTGAGTGAAGGATGTTGGAGTGGATATTGCTTTAGCTTGATGATAAGTGTATAAAATTTTATACAGTTATCTAGGCCATTAAATTATGGTATTCGTTAGTGATTTGAATGAGTTATGCCTAATTTTGTGTTAATTATGTTTGTTAGGTTGAAATTAATGCACATTGATGGATTTGGAAGAGATGAACCAAAAACGTGGGAAAATTAAAGAATTCCAAAGTTTGGGGACCAAAGTGTAAACATCTAGTAGTTGATTTGGACCAAAAAACGATGATTGAAGATCATATGACATCAATTGGATGCAATTGTAGGTCAAATGAATGAAATAGAATTGAAGTACTTTTACAAATCAATTTCTAGCCGAAGAATTTTTGCACATAATTTTTAACTTCAATTTGAGACCCATTTTTCGGATAGCAAATGTTTGGATTAGAAATTTTTTATTTCTAGAAGAATTGTAGGTCTTTGAATCATCTTTCCAATGTACTTTCAAATCACTTCAATTGGAGTTAGAAAAAGAAAGTTATGACCAAATTACCAAGAGCTATCTAGGGACAATGAGTGTAGCAACGGCGCGTGCAGGGAGCCAGCAATGGGTGCGCACACCAATCTTTTTTCTCCAACCCGAGAGCAAAAGCATTGACCAGTGCATGTGCAATGAACTATATGGAATGCGAGCACGGGCCAAATTTTCTAAGACGGGCCAGTTTTCTTATTGTGATAAAATTCTACAAAACAATAACTTGACATTCTATATATACCTAAACACACCCAAAACGTAGAGAACATCCATTTTGACATAAAAAATCATATATTCTATGTATTTTGGAGGTGAAGAACAAGGCTAGGCATCAAAATCAAAGCAATTATACAAGTTTATTGAAGAATATTCATCATTTTCAAGATTCAAGCCAAGAAATTGGATTTTTCAACTTTCTTCATTATTTCTTCTTTTTCAGGTGATTTTTTTTTCCAATATTTTTTGTATAATTTAATTATTAGAATGCTAGGCTAGTTTTTCTTGTATTGGGTGAATGAAGAACCCTATTGCATATTTGTTTTGATTTAATACTATTAATTTAGTTATTTCTTGATTTATTGATTGATTTTGCATACCTATTGTGTTATTTAATTGATTAGCCACCAATTGAATAATTAATTGCTTGTTATAGTGTTGGGAAACTCACAATAAGTTTAGAACGCGTCAATATTAACTTATGTAGATAGAATTAGGAATAATCTTTATCACATAAGCAATCACATGTATAACCTTTAATTTAATGCATTTTAGTCAAATGAATTCGGACTAGGAATAGGATCGGGTCGTAATTAGAATAAATTTAATTTGTCTTGAAAAAGAAAATTAAATACACTAGTGTTATTGATTGTCACAAAAACATGAAATTGACTATATTATGAAATCAAGAATTAAAATAAATGGCAATAGGTATCCAACACAATCATTCACATATTCAACAAAACAAATTTTCCATTGCTTTCTTAGCTTAGAATTATTTTAAATAACAACAAATTCACATCTTTTGTGTCATGAACATCGAATTTAATAGTAACTAGTGAACTAGAATTAAAACAGTATTCCTCGTGGGATAATAACTCATGACTCACTCTATTATTACTTGTCAATGATCTCGTACGCTTGCGGTTTCACAGAAACACTTGACATGAGAAAGATCCTGTCGTAGATTAGACTCATGCTGCATTTTCTAATCAGGCCTATTTGATGACGGGCATCTCTCTTTGGGAACATGGTTTTCTCCATGTTAATGTATTTATCAGCTCAGGTAAGTAAGTTGGTTACTGACTTTGGAGGGGCCTTTGGCAGAGAAATCTCAAACGCTTCGTACCTTATGGCATATGTTAAAGTTGAGACTGTGGCTGTGGTATGTAGATCGAGAATCTGAAGCCTTTCTTTTATTAAATTTGATCATGAAATGAAGAAGTGTTTCATTGGGCCCTTGATACATCTACATGAGTGATGCAACTGTCTTCTTGATACGCTAGCTGCTTACAAAGAAAACGGAGTATTTATCGACCAAGTCTGAGAAGGAAATTGTAGAGTTAGGCTCCAATGTAGAAAACCAATCTCTAGCCGCATTTTTAAGGGTATGAGGAAAGGCCTTGAACATTACCGCATCAGGTGCAACTTGCAAGTTCATCATATCTATATATACGTTGAGATGATTAATATGATCAATTGTCCCATCGTACTCCTTTATCTGAAGATACTTGAATCTAACTAACAAGGGATATGATAAGACTTCAGGAGTGAAAGGTGTTTAGTAGAGTCCATTGTAATTGATCTCAAGCCTATGGCCATTTAAAGTATGCTCGAAATTTTGGCATCGTCATTGCCTGAACGTAAAGTTTGAGCTCGAGTATCTGCCATAAGACCACCCCTTGGCATTGGCACTAGGTGCGAATTTCTTTGACTCGGCAACCAAGTTAGCATGGCAACTTGTTGGCGAAGTTCCTCAAACACTCCAAGAGCAATGACTGCTATGGAGGTGTTGACTCTCTTGATGATTCCTTTTGCGAAATTGGAGGATCTCTGATAGGGTGCTGATTAGGGATGGATGAGTTTGCTGCAAGATGTCCTAAATGCGTAATAAACCATGACTTTTGATAGAAGTTCCCACAGATGGTGCCAATAAAGCTACCAAAAATCGTACCAGTTGATTTTCGAACTTGATGATTGAGATGGATGACAAATAGGTATCGAGATATGTCCTTATCGTCCCTACGATGCTTAAGTTAGAGAGAGAATTTAGACACGAGGCTATAAACTGAAAATAATATAAAACGTACCTCAATAATGAACTTTGGTCATGTTTATAGATGTTGGTGATAGAGTTCTAAAAGGACCCAACAATCTGTAATCATTATTCTAATCGTGTGAAGTGTTTACATTAAATTGAAAGTGTTCTGTTTGAGTTTGAATTGAACCATGATAGGTATATAATGAGGATAATGGTTTTGGAGAATTATAGTTGAAGTGGGATTAATATTTTCTAGAATGTGAGGTAAGGATTTCGTCCTGTGAAGGCTTGATCTATATAGGCCTAACCTTAACATGGAAGCCCGACCTTAATGCTTCGGTAAATGATGGAGGACGAGATCAGGAAATAGTGTTCGAGATCGGGTTAAAATGACATTCGTGAACATCAGTTTCCAATCATGGTCTCACATAAATAGCATTAGGAGCCAATTACTGCCAAGGATTGACTTAATGGCAGTAGGAGATAGAGATAATGACCATATAGTGTTTTGAGCAAAAGAATGCCTTATCATGTAACTTCACATGTATGCTCCTAGTTTGGGGTGTGCACACGTTTTCTGAATCAAGATTTCTGTATAAATGTTTACTTGGGTAACCATCAAAGAATCCCTATCTCATCAATGTCGCAAAATTGTTTGAATTGGCTCTGTTGATGTCTTTTTCTTTAAGTTGTCTACAATCAATTGTGGCTTGACTATTATCTGTCAGGAAAGATCCATAATTGAGATCCAAATCTGTAGAACAAAACTGAATGATCATATTAATCAAGTCAGTAATTAGGTATAATTGTACAAGCATTTTAGATAAACTTTTGATTCCACTTGTTGGAAACCAAGTATACGAATGTTAAAGGGACTCAATTTGTCGATCTATTTGCAAGAATCTTGAGATTTAGACCTCGTCGTGTAATAAATTCAATCATATATTACACTAGATAGTACAGTCAAAAAAGCAGTCTCTTCTGGCGTTTTGATATAGTGCTGGAGATTGAAGAATTTTTTCAAAGAATCTATAGATAACCCGAAACCAAGAGAACTTATCTATAAGCGATACAATTCGAAGCAGGAATATTAAAGTTTGAAGTTATTAACACTACATATACGAGCCCTCCAAGTTTTCATTGGCCTCGAATCACCCAGGCCAAGAGACCAGAATTGCTGCAGTTGGCCTTCTATTATCTTGATTATACGAGCACATCAGACTCACAATATTCCCATCAACAACGCAGCCTTTAAATGGTGGCTAAAATGTATTCACCAAATCTTGGTGTGTAATGATCACGAAAATAATATTTCGATCTCAATTCGCAAGTGTACAGTTCGCGACAAGTAATACAATAGAAAATTGAGTCCGAACATCGTCCCACAGAGATTGATTTAGTTCAATATTATATACTCAGACCTTAACCGAAACTAAATTTGCACAAGTGATTTTATAACCTAATTACGCCCTAACCTGAGCTAATTATGCAATTAATTATACATACGATGAACAAAATGCAAATCTATATTTAAATGAACTAAAATGTTATTAAATGTTAAGAACGTAATTTAATGTATTCAGTGAATGTATAACCCACTACGATCACGAATTTTTAAGTAATGTTCAATTTAACCCTAATTTCAAAAATTTACAACACAGTGAAATTTTAAGAATCAATACTCTTAAATCTATCCAGCACACTCTCTCGAGCATCGTTGAACCTATTCTCATATACCACCAATCTATATCTTTATGACGGATGCAAATATATAAGAATACGCGTGGTGTTGTGAGCACTCAAAGATTCACGCATTGTATAGAGGTATATCACTATCCCCTATCGAACCCTACGATGATTTATACCATATCGAACATATTTTCCTTCTCTCGAATACAAGAAACAAATCACCCAAACTCACAGAATTACGGGCCCTTAATTGTGGAAGAATTTAAATGCATACAAACCATTCAAAATAATCAAACGTGGTTTAATGTCAAAATATGAAACAAAGAATTAAGGATCACATTACAAGGTTCATCAATCTCCTAATACATAGATTTCTAGCCTAACATGGAGAAAGTAACAAAATACTTGATACTTGGAAGAAAATAACATCATCGGATCAATAAATCGAGTGAAATTACATCGATCTCCGTGAAATCCTTCATTGTTGTGGCTCCAAATTTGCTCCGAGAGGTGTTTCTTTTCTTCACAATGCACCCTTCTTTAATTTTACGGCCCTATGGTTTTTATATAGGTTCTACGACTTATTTACATGAGAATTTCAATCAAATATGGAAACTAGATTTTTCCTTCCGATTTTGTACTATGCGACTGCATAGTTCAATTGATTTTGGCCTTGAGACTTGCTAAATATAGGTGTGCGACTGCATGGCATTTTGAACTATGAGACCGCATAGTTCAATCGTTTTCTCCGTTGGATAGCTTTCAATATTTTGGTCATAGCATTCTCTCCCGATTTCCAATTGAGACGATTCAAAGTGTATTGAAAAGTTAACGAAATGGGCTACAATTATAGTTGAGATAGAATTTTTTCAATTCAGACATTTACTATGCCAAAAATAGGTCTCAAACAGAGACTAAAAATTTGGAGCATGATTTTTCGCCTGGAAGTTGATATGTTATAATACTTCGGCTATATTTCATCTTTTTGACTTCTTTTCTCATATTGACCTCTAAAACTCTTAAATCTTTATTCCATCGCCCGTCTCATCTATAGATTATTTGCAACTTGGTTCCTAAACTTTCATTTTCTTTCGTTTTGGCCCTTTTCGCATCTTTTCTCTTGAGTTCCATTATATCCATCAATATAACCTTATAAAATAAAATTGCATGGAATTAAGTCATATTCAACCAATTTCATCAATAATTGTACATGTTTTATGGACCGTATAAGTGTGTAAAAACACACTTATCATGTAACCTAAAACTCACACATAACATTCAACAAACATTGTACACACAATCAAAAATAGTAAACATACGAACATCTTGTTATGTTTAATGCTTATAGCACGCAACAACTTTTGAGTCTGTTTTATCGCATCATCTCTTTGCTATCAGGTCTATGTCGGTTGATGCGCCTATTAAGAGAATAGATTCCTTTTATTATGGATTAACTTTTTATTCTTATCCTTGATTCGGAAGGACAGCCCTCGTACATATGCTATGACTTACTTTCTGGAGAGAAAATGAATCTTCTTCCGGAGTTTCTTGGCCTATTCGGCTCTTTCCTATCTAGGGTCTTGGAATATGTTAACATTTCGTGACCTAAACGTTAATCCGTTATTGTACATCGCTCTTCCCCGGTCGAAACCACCTGCACATATTACAAAATCTTTCGACGTCCCTCATGCAAAATTTGACTGAAACCTAAAAGATTAGGGATCAATTTAATTGGTCTTACGTGTTTTGGCTTCAATTTTCTGTTAAATTATAAATATATGTTGGGCAGGGTTAATTGACATAAAGTTTTTACTAGATCATTGAACTTTAAAAATTATTTCGTTAATTACTGAACTTTGCAATTCGCTATTCCATCCAATACTTACTCAATAGATGGTTAAAAAAATTGACAAATTGGCTATTGTGGCTAACGGAATTGTGTACGTGGCAATCTACGGTGGACCTCAGTTTATAAATTGCTATGGATGTGGATGGCAAGAAAATAACTTATTTGTACGAGTTTCTTATGAATGATATTGGGAGTCAATTTTATATATACAAACAATACCAAATTCAAGATTCAGCCAAACATCTGCCTTTAAATAACCAAATTTTTGCTACAATAAGTAGGGGTGGGCAAAAAATCGAAAAATCAGAGTCTGGTCAGTTTGGGTTGGTTTGAACAAGAAATTAGTTTGGTTCGTTTAATTTTAATCATAAAAAAGTCGGTTGGGTTGGTTGTGGTTTAAGCAACAAATTCGTCAATTAACCGACTCAACCCACTAATATATATTTTTTATTTTTTTTCATTTTAAATTTCATCCTTTTAAACTTGAAGAACAAAATAATAAAAACACACATATAATTATTTCTCAAATAATTTGTTTACCGTCTATGCTTATTCTACCAAAACTCCAAATTTCAGAAGAAAAGTAAACAAGAAAAAAAATTGATTGTTGTAAACTCCAAATTTAGGTTAATTATAACCTTACTTTTTATTTTTGATGTAATTGTCTATTCGTAACATAGAATGATTTTAAAAAAATCGGCACTTCACTATTTATAGATGACGTTACTTAATATCCATTATTTATAAAATCATTTTTTTGCTCTCTTCTTTTTAATCACGTATTTTTTCATAAAATAATATTTCATACAAACTCAAAACTTTTCCTTATTTTTTAACCATACATTTTTCATCAATCTACTACTCCAAAATGCATTCTCAAAAGAAAATGAGGCTCAAAAATATTCTATATATATTAATGATATGCATTACGAAAGCCCCAAAAAAAAAAAAAAAAAAAGCCTATATATAGGAAAACGAATTTTTAAATCCAAAATAGGTAGGTGTTTTTTTTTTTGTAATTTAAACCAATGTCCAAACCGACTAACCAAATCAAATCGACCCAAACTAGTTTGATTTGGTTTCAACACCTAGATTAAGATGGTTTGGGTTGAAATTTATCTAAACGGACTAGATTGGGTCGGTTCGGTGTGATTGAACTCAAAACCAATGCAACCCTAACTATGCCCAAGTCTAGCAATAAGCACATCATAAAACTGAAATAACCAAATTCAATTTATCACAATTTTATTATTCCTGATTACATATGACAACTATTGAATTTTCATTCTAATTCATTGATTCAATAATCAACTCCTAATACCATATGACAACTTGATGCGGAAGCATTTGTAACAATCTTGTTTCATATGTATTGGATAATAATTGATTATTATTAATGATTTGAATTAAAAAACCCCAAAAAAAAAAAAAAAAAAAAGCCTATATATAGGAAAACGAATTTTTAAATCCAAAATAGGTAGGTGTTTTTTTTTTGTAATTTAAACCAATGTCCAAACCGACTAACCAAATCAAATCGACCCAAACTAGTTTGATTTGGTTTCAACACCTAGATTAAGATGGTTTGGGTTGAAATTTATCTAAACGGACTAGATTGGGTCGGTTCGGTGTGATTGAACTCAAAACCAATGCAACCCTAACTATGCCCAAGTCTAGCAATAAGCACATCATAAAACTGAAATAACCAAATTCAATTTATCACAATTTTATTATTCCTGATTACATATGACAACTATTGAATTTTCATTCTAATTCATTGATTCAATAATCAACTCCTAATACCATATGACAACTTGATGCGGAAGCATTTGTAACAATCTTGTTTCATATGTATTGGATAATAATTGATTATTATCAAAAAAGTGTACAATGACTTTGTATTTATTGGCAAAATTATTCTCTAATCGTATTAATGTAAGGAAACTAATAAAAATCCTAATCTAAAAGAAATTGAGAAACCTATTCTAATTAATAAAAATAAAAAAAAAAGATCATATTTTGAACAAAATATTAGAATAAAAAGATAAAACCTATTACAACTAAACATCTTATTATAATTATCTAACTTTTATCATATTTACAATAAGATTGTCCTACACCAGTTTGGTGCAAAAACGTTTGGAAAATTCTTGTAATAAGAATTATGTAGTAATTAAGAACAATATTGGAACAATCTTGTTTTGTATATATTGGACAATAATTTATTGTTCTCAAAAAAAAAAAAAATATGTGTACAATGACTTTTTATTTATAGGAAAAATTATTCCCTAATCCTATTAATATAAGGAAAATAAAATAAGAAAACTAATAAAAATCCTAATCTAAATTAAATTGAAAAACATATTCTATTTAATAAAGAAAAAAAATCATATTCTAAACAAAATATTAGAATAAAAAATATAAAACCTATTACAACTAAACATTAATTATTTGATTTTTATCCTGTTTACAATAAGATTGTCCTAAATCACAACTACAACCCAAAATGAGATGACAGCAATTCCATAGTTCAGACATGATCTTCCTAAAACAAAAACAAAGAGCTGATTTATCCCTAATATTTTGATTTACTCTATTTCATCTCTAGATAATTTCAGGGGTTGCATCACTGTACTTTTCTTACTTCTTTTGTATTTTGGAACATATTAGTTGGTTCTAATCTCTTAACTTACCCCATTTCACTAGAATTATGTGAAGTTATTACAACAAACCAATATGTCTCGAAATACAAAAGAAATTGGAAATGTATACAGTGATGTAGCTGGGAAATATATCTTGATCAGATGGAATTGAATACATAAATATCAGGGATAAATCAGCTTTGTTATTTGTTTTCTGGATTCATGTTTAAATTATTTACATCTAATTTTAGGCCGTAGTTGTCATATTTAATCAGGAGTTGGTTATTGGATCAATGAATTGAAATGCAAATTCAGTAGTTGTCATATGTAATCAAGAATTTAATTTGTAATAAATTGAATTTGGTTATTTCTGTATTTCTTATGATGTGCGTATTGCAACACAAATTTTGTTATTCAAGGGTACAGGTTTGACTGAATCATGAATTTGGAATTATTTCTCATGTATGAAACTTGTATAAACAAAATTGATTCCCAGCATCTTGCGTATGAAACTTGTACAAATAAATGATTTTTCACTTTACGTCCACATCATTAGTAATTTTAAAAAATGAGGTCCACCAGTAGGGAATAGACTGCTACATAGGTAATTCCGTCAACCATGTCAACAAATTCGTCAATTTTTAATCGTCGGCTGAGTTAGTGATAGATGGAATAACGAATTACAAAGTTCAATGGTTAACTAGGTAATTTTTTTAAAGTTCGATGACATCAATATGGAGCAAAAAATTGACAAAAATTAGAAAGACTAGTCAAATTGTAAAGAATTAAGGTACAAATCTTTGATTTATGTGACAAATTGCCTCTATACTTCCGTTTTATATAGTTATTTTCATACAACGAATATTATAATTAAATTATAAGTCGAAGGACTTGACTAGGAATGGACTACAACCATACAACTATATGTAGTCAATTAAATTATTTCATCATTCTCCTTGAGTATTTGATGATAAAGCCATGTGTTACTTTTCCTAGCAATTCTTTGGTGTTGTGTACTTATAATTCGGCGACGAAAAGAAATCTCAGTTTTCTTTTTCGCGGGCATTCCCTATTTCAAGTTGCTCAAGCAATTACACCTCAAATTATTACTTACTTGCCTCGAAATGTGGATGTAACAAAAGTAATTGCACTTTCATGGATGTCCCATAGATCAGAAAATCATCGGTACCATTTGCAAAACACCAAAAACCACCTTAAAACTCCGGCTGAACAACAAATCTGATAAAAAAAAAATTGTCATCACAAAAAATCTGATAAGGCCTTGCTGGTTCCATCTTCTTTGTCAATAAATTCGATACCAAAACCAATTTTCTCCCCCACCCCCACCCATGAGATCACCTCCACCTCCAGTTTTCTCCCGACCTCTACCTGTGCAGTCATCTCAACAATCCAAGCACGCACAGCCACCACCATCTGTAACTTTACTGCCTCCTCCAGTATTCTTGCCACCACCACGTGAAGTTACCTTCACCAACACCAGTCAACTCACTGTCCCCACCACCTGAATTTATCTAAAACCTCTTAGTTGGACAAGAGACCAATCTGTTTAGGGAGATAGTCGAAGTTTTCATCAGCCCTAATAGTGAAGCAAGCATTAGCGACAACGTGGCAAGCAGTCACTCGCTGTAGCAGCGACGGTCGACAAATCAAGGCATCGCTAGTTGAAGCAACGACTCCTTTGCGAGCTAGTTTAAAACTCATCGCACGTAGTGTTTGCACAGCAACATCGCTGGGGCACTACTTATGTCGTGGTGGTGGTGGTGGCGGCGATCACTTGGTTTCGGTGGCAGGCAGGCGGGTGGTGGTGGGTATAGTGTGATGGCACATAGAGAAGAGAGAAGAGGTAGAAAATGGGTTAGGGGTCGGGTGAATATATAGATTAGGTTAATTAAATTTTTATTAAGTATAATTATTAAAACTTAATTACCACCTAATTTGTGAAATGAAAATTAATTTTTAAAGGTAGGTTTCTAGATAATTTTTTCAGTTCTTATATCACCCAAAATCAATATCAAAGCACCGATTTTTTCTACCTCACATGAATGGTGACATCAAAAAATAATAGAAACAGTGAAAAAGAAACTCCCAAGAAGGCCCCTAATGTAATATATATTTTCGGACGAATTATTCTTTGCATTTTGGTTTGGCGATTTGAACGATGGCAGTTAAATATTTGATTTTTGTACATAAATTTCTTTAACTACTTGTGGAATGAGAAAAAGAATTTTTGTTCAGTGTTCATTTCGACATTTTATATCTAAAGCTATTTCTATAAATTAAATCAATTATGCAATTTGTACAATCATACTTGACAATAATGGTTTGTTGTTGTCAAAATTTGGACCATTAATTTGATAAACAATTTTTAAAATGGATAAATGGGATGTTATCAAGTGCGAATTATCAACCAAGATTATCAAATTAAATCGTACATTTAGCATGATTCAAATTAAATATACGTAAAGCGCATTACTTATCTTGTAATGTCAAATTTATCCTTCTCACAATTGGAATAGGATTACGAGACAAAACTCTTATATATCCCCTTAGATCTTCTTCAAAATTATACAAAAAAGAAATATCATACAAACCTATATAATTTTCTTCTACACAGCAACCGTCCACAATCAGTAAATTGTGTTTCTCGGATAGTCTAATCTAGTTCATAACTACAAAAATGGCTCAGATGATCAAAATACAAAAGATGTGTTGTACAATTTGGAACAAGAATTCCGTATGATTTATCGTATTCTTCCCTACTTTCCATACGCTTCTATGGTTACTAAGTTTCCCGGAGTAATTTACCATTATCTCGAGCTCCATCATTCTTCTCTTTCTCCCTCACAAAACTACTCAATCATGAAAAAGAACATAGATACTATGAAACTCATTCAGCTAGGCCTCTCATTATTCGATCCACAAGAAAATCTCCTCGACTTTGGGACAGAATACTGCTTTGTCTAGGAGTTCAATTTCATGGACTTTGACATGGACAAGGATCTCCAAAACCCAAAATCCATTGCTCTGCTTAAGCGCCAAGGCATTGATTTTCCATTAACAAGCTAACTGGAATAAGTTCCGCAGACTTTGCCTTCTTGTTTATGGCTTCTGGACTTTTGATAGCAACGAGATGGCTGAGAGGAAATCAGACATGGAAAACTTTTCACAGCATATATGATTTCGGATTCTTGGTAAAAATTTTGTCCCAACGAAATTCGCTTGATGATCATGTCGCAATTCATGCAATTGGTTAGAATGTATTTTAGCATAAAAGTGTTCGACATAAAGTAGATAATGGGATTTCAACGGGTGCACGGTGGCCTTGAGAGGGTAGTGAAGAGTTCAAATGTTGAAAGAATTATCGAAAAAAGTCATCAAGGGGGTTCCGATAGATTGCTGATTATGCAATCTTTTATAGAATTGCAGAAGACTTATTTCAATGGTCCAACAAAGGAGTTGCTGAATGCATTTAATTACAAGTTACATGGACTAGCTACAGTTTAAAGGCTGCCAAAAAATTCTTTATAGTTTTTCATTTTAGAAACTGATTTTTGTTGGTGATTGTTCCTCATCATATCTAAAGCGTACTATTTATCTTGTAATATCAAATTTATCCTTCTCACAACTGGAATTGGATTACGTGACAAAACTTTTATATATACCCTTTGATCGTCTTCAAAATTACGCAAAAGAAATACAGTACAAACCTATATAAGTCATCTTCTACCCAGCAACCGTCCACGTCAGTAAATTGTGTTTTTCAGATAGTCTTCTCTAGTTCATAGACTACAAATATGGCTCGGATGATCAGAATATGACAGGTTTGGCAGTACAATTTGGAACAAGAATTCAGTCTGATTTATCGAATTCTTCCTACTTTCGACACGCTTCTATGGATGCTAAGTTTCGCGAAGTAATTTACTATTATCCTGAGCTCCATCGTTCTTTTCTTTCTCCCTCACAAAACTACTCAATCGTGAAAAATAACGTAGATGCTAGGAAACTCATTCAGCTGGGCCTCACATTATTTGATCCACAAGGAAATCTCCCCAACTATGGGACTGAATTCTTCTTCGTCTGGGAGTTCAATTTCATGGACTTTGATACAGATGAAGATCTCCAAAACTCGAAATCCATTGCCTTGCTTAAGCGCCAAAGCATCGATTTTTCCATGAACAAGCTAATAGGAATAAGTTCCGCGGACTTTGCCATCTTGTTTATAGCTTCTCGACTTTCGATAGCTATGAGATGCCTTGGAGGAAATTGGACGTGGATAACTTTTCACAGCATGTATGATTTTGGATTATTGGTAAAAATTTAGTCCGAACGGAATTTACCTAATGATGTGTCACAATTCATGTAATTGGTAAGGATGTATTTTGGCATAAAAGTGTTCGACATAAAGTAGATAATGGGATTTCAACGGGTGCACGGTGGCTTTGAGAGGGTAGCGAAGAGTTTAAATGTTGAAAGAATTGTCGGAAAAAGTCATCAAGCGGGTTCCCATAGATTGCTGATTATGCAATCTTTTATGGAATTGTAGAAGACTTATTTCGATGGTTCAACAAAGGAATTGTTGAATGCATTTAATTACAAGTTACATGGACTAGCTACAGTTTAAAGGCTGCCCGACAATTTCGTTATAGTTCTTCATTTTAGATACTGATTTTTGTTGGTGATTGTTCTTCATCATATGTAAAGCGTACTATTTATCTTATAATATCAAATTTATCCTTCTCACAACTGGAATTGGATTACGAGACAAAACTTTTATATATACCCTTAGATCTTCTTCAAAATTACACAAAAAAAAAACACCGTACAAACCAATATAAGTTATATTTTACCCAAAAACCGTCCAAAATAAGTAAATTATGTTTCTAAGAAAATCTTCTCTAGTTCATAAACGACAAATATGGCTCGGATGATCAGACTACGACAAGTTTGGCAGTGCAATTTGGAACAAGAAATAAGTCTAATTTATCGAATTCTTCCCTACTTTCCATACGCTTCTACGGATACTGAGTTTTTCGGAGTAATTTACCATTATCCCGAGCTCCATCGTTCTTCTCTTTTCCCCTCACAAAACTATTCAATCGTGAAAATAAACGTAGATGTTATGAAAACTCATTCAGCTGGGCCTCACGTTATTTGATCCACAAGGAAATCTCCCTGACTTTGGAACTGAATTCTGCTTCGTCTAGAAGTTCAATTTCATGGACTTTGGTGTGGACAAAGATCTCCAAAACCTGAAATCCATTGCTCTGATCAAGCGCCAAGGCATCGATTTTTCCATAAACAAGCTAATGGGAATAAGTTCCGCAGACTATGCCTTCTTGTTTATGGCTTCTCGACTTTCAATAGCAACGAGATGGCTGGGAAGAAATCGGACATGGATAACTTTTCACAGCACGTATGATTTCGGATTCTTGGTAAAAATTTTGTCCCAACAGAATTTGCTTGATCATCTAGCGCAATTCATGCAATTGGTAAGGATGTATTTTGGCTTAAAAGTGTTCGACATAAAGTAGATAATGGGATTTCAACGGGTGCACGATGGCCTTGAAAGCGTAGCAAAGAGTTTAAATGTTGAAAGAATTCTCGGAAAAAGTCATTAAGCGAGTTTCGATATATTGCTAATTATGCAATCTTTTATGGAATTGCAAAAGACTTATTTCGATGGTTCAACAAAGGAGTTGCTGAATGCATTTAATTACAAGTTACATGGACTAGTTACAGCTTAAATGCTGCTCGACAATTTCTTTATAGTTCTTCATTTTAGATACTAATTTTTGTTGGTGATTGATCCTCATCATATGTAAAGCGTATTATTTATCTTGTAATATCAAATTTATCCTTCTCACAACTAGAATTGGATACGAGACAAAACTCTTATATGTACCCTTATATCTTCTTCAAAATTACACAAAAAAGAAACACCATACTAACCAATATAAGTTTTTTTTTCTACCCAGCAACCGTCCACAATTAGTAAATTGTGTTTCTTCGATAGTCTTCTCTAGTTCATAAACTACAAATATGGCTCGGATGATCAGAATACAATAAGTTTGGTAGTACAATTTGGAACAAGAATTCAGTCTGATTTATCGAATTCTTCCCTACTTTCCACAGGCTCCTATGAATATTGAGTTTCCTGGAGTAATTTACCATATCTCAATCTCCATCGTTCTTCTCTTTCTCCCTCACAAAAATACTCAATCGTGAAAAAGAGCGTAGATGCTTCGATCCACAAGGAAATCTCCCAGCTTTGGAACTAAATTATGCGTTGTCTAGGAGTTCAATTTCATGGACTTTGACATGGACAAAGATCTCCAAAACCCGAAATCCATTGCTCTGCTTAAGCGCTAAGGCATCGATTTTTCCATGAACAAGCTAATAGGTTTCACAAACTTTGTCTTCTTGTTTATAGCTTCTATACTTTCGATAGCAACGAGATGCCTGGGAGGAAATCAAACATGGATAACTTTTCACTGCACGTGTGATTTTGGATTCTTGTTAAAAATTTTGCCCCAACAGAATTTACCTGATGATCTGTCGCAATTCATGCAATTGGAAAGGATGTATTTTGGCATAAAAGTGTTCATCATAAAGTAGATAATGGGATTTCAACGGGTAAACGATGGCCTTGAGAGGGTAGCGAAGAGTTTAAATGTTGAAAGAATTGTTGGAAAAAGTCATCAAGCGGGTTCCGATAGATTGCTGATTGTGCAATCTTTTATGGAATTGCAGAAGACTTATTTCGATGGTCCAACAAAGGAGTTGCTAAATGCAATTAATTACAAGTTACATGGACTAGCTACAGCTTAAAGTCTTGCCGACAATTTCTTTATAGTTTTTCATTTTAGATACTGATTTTTGTTGGTGATTGTTCCTCATCATATGTAAAGCTATTTATCTTGTAATATCAAATTTATCCTTCTCACAACTGGAATTGGATTACGAGACAAAACTTTTACATATACCCTTAGATCTTCTTCAAAATTACACAAAAAAGAAACACCGTACAAACCAATATAAGTTATCTTCAACCCAAGAACTGTCCACAATCAATAAATTGTGTTTCTCAGATAGTCTTCTCTAGCTCATAAACGACAAATATGGCTCGGATGAATAAAACTACGACAAGTTTGGCGGTACAATTTGGTAAAAGAAATAAGTTTGATTTATCAAATTCTTCCCTACTTTCTATATGCTTCAATGGATACTGAGTTTCCCGAAGTAATTTACCATTATCCCGAGCTCCATCGTTCTTCCCTTTCCCCCTGTCAAAACTATTCAATCGTTAAGAAGAACGTAAATGCTATGAAACTCATTCAGCTGGGCCTCACGTTATTCGATCCACAAGGAAATCTCCCCGACTTTGGGACTGAATTCTGCTTCGTCTGGAAGTTCAATTTCATGGACTTTGGCATGAATGAAGATCTCCAAAACTCAAAATCCATTGCTCTGTTTAAGTGCCAAGGCATCGATTTTTTCATAAACAAGCTAATAGGAATAAGTTTCGCAGACTATGATTTCTTGTTTATGGCTTCTTGGATTTCGATAGCAACAAGATGGCTGGAAAGAAATCGGACATGGATAACTTTTCATAGCACGTATGATTTCGGATTCTTGGTAAAAATGTTATCCCAACAGAATTTGCCTCATGATCTATCGCAATTCATGCAACTGGTAAGGATGTATTTTAGCATGAAGGTGTTCGACATAAAGTAGATAATGGAATTTCAACGGGTGTACGGTCGCCTCGAGAGGGTAGCGAAGAGTTCAAATGTTGAAAGAATTGTGGAAAAAAGTCATCAAATGAGTTTCGATAGGTTGCTGGTTATGCATAATTGCAGAAGACTTATTTCGATGGTCCAACAAAGGAGTTGCTGAATGCATTTAATTACAAGTTACATGGACTAGCTAACCTTAAAGGCTGGCCGACAATTTCTTTATAGTTCTTCATTTTATATACTGATTTTTGTTGGTGATTGTTCCTCATCATATGTAAAGCGTACTATTTATCTTGTAATATCAAATTTATCCTTCTCACGACTGGAATTGGGTTACGAGACAAAACTCTTATATATACCCTTAGATCGTCTTCAAAATTACTCAAATAAGAAATATAGTACAAACATATATAAGTTATCTTCTACCCAGCAACCGTCCACAATAAGTAAATTGTGTTTCTCAAATAGTCCTCTAGTTCGTAACCCAAAAAAAGGGGCACGGATGATCAGAATACGACAAGTTTGGCATTACAATTTGGAACAAGAAATAAGACTAATTTATTGAATTCTTCCCTACTTTCCGTACTCTTCTATGAATACTGAGTTTTTCGAAGTAATTTACCATTATCTTGAGCTCCATCTCTCGAATCTTCCTCCCTCACAAAACTACTCAATCATGAAAAAAAACGTAGATGCTATGAAACTCATTCAGATGGGCCTCACGTTATTCGATCCACAAGGATATATTCCCGACTTTGGTATTGAATTCTGCTTCATCTGGAAGTTCAATTTTATGGAATTTAGCATTGACAAAGATCTCCAAAACTCGAAATCCATTGCTCTGCTTAGGCGCCAAGGCATCGATTTTACCAAGAACAAGCTAATAGGAATAAGTTCTGCGGACTTTGCCTTCTTGTTTTTGGCTTTTCAACTTTCGATAGCAACGAGATGGCTGGGAGGAAATCAGACATGGATAACTTTTCACAGCACATATGATTTCGGATTCTTGGTAAAAATTTTGTCCGAACGAAATTTACCTGATGATCTGTCACAATTCATGCAATTGATAAGGATGTATTTTAGAATAAGTGTTCGAAATAAAGTAGATAATGCAGGTGTACGGTGACCTTGAGAGGGTAGCGAAGAGTTCAAATGTTGAAAGAATTATCGAAAAAAGTCATCAAGGGGGTTCCGATAGATTGCTGATTATGCAATCTTTTATGGAATTGCAGAAGACTTATTTCAATGGTCCAACAAAGGAGTTGCTGAATGCATTTAATTACAAGTTACATGGACTAGCTACAGTTTAAAGGCTGCCAAAAATTTTTTTTATAGTTCTTCATTTTAGAAACTGATTTTTGTTGGTGATTGTTCCTCATCATATCTAAAGCGTACTATTTATCTTGTAATATCAAATTTATCCTTCTCACAACTGGAATTGGATTACGAGACAAAACTTTTATATATACCCTTAGATCTTCTTCAATATTACACAAAAAAGAAACACCGTACAAACCAATATAAGTTATCTTCTACCCAACATCCATCCACAATCAATAAATTGTGCTTCTCAGATAGACTTCTCTAGTTCATAAACGACAAATATGGCTCACATGATCAAACTATGACAAGTTTGATTTATCGAATTCTTCCCTACTTTCCATACACTTCTATGGATACTTAGATTCACGGAGTAATTTATCATTATCCCGAGCTCCATCGTTCTTCTTCCTCTCACAAAACTACTCAATCATGAAAAAGAACGTAGATGCTATGAAACTCATTCAGTTGGGCCTCAGGTTATTCGATCCACAAGGAAATCTCCCCGACTTTGGAATTGAATTCTGCTTCATCTGGAAGTTCAATTTCATAGACTTTGGTGTGGACGAAGATCTCCAAAGCCCAAAATCCATTGCTCTGCTTAAGCGCCAAGACATCGATTATTCCATGAACAAGCTGATAGGAATAAGTTCCGCGGACTTTGCCTTTTTGTTTATGGCTTCTCGACTTTCGATAGCAACGAGATGGCTACGATGAAATCGAACATGGATAAATTTTCACAGCACGTATGATTTCTGATTCTTGGTAAAAATTTTGTCCCGACGAAATTTGCCTAATGATCTATCGCTGTTCATGCAATTGGTAAGGATGTATTTTGGCATAAAAGTGTTCAACATAAAGTAGATAATGGAATTTCAACGGGTGCACGGTGGCATTGAGAGGGTAGCAAAGAGTTCAAATGTTGAAAGAATTGTCGAAAAAAGTCATCAAGCGAGTTCCGATAGATTGCTGATTATGCATTTTTTTATGGAATTACAGAAGACTTATTTTGATGGTCCAACAAAGGAGTTGTTGAATGCATTTAATTTCAAGTTACATGGACTAGCTATAGCTTAAAGGCTGCCCGACAATTTCTTTATAGTTCTTCATTTTAGATACTGATTTTTGTTGGTGATTGTTCCTCGTCACATGTAAAGTGTACTATTTATCTTGTAATATAAAATTTATCCTTCTTACAACTGGAATTGGATTACGAGACAAAACTCTTATATATACCCTAAGATCTTCTTCAAAATTACACAAAAAATAAACACCGTACAAACCAATATAAGTTATCTTCTACCCAGCAATCGCCCACAATCAGTAAATTGTGTTTATCAGATAGTCTTCTCTAGTTCATAAACTACAAATATGGCTCGGATGATCAGAATACAAGAAGTTTGGCAGTAAAATTTAGAACAAGAATTCAGTCTGATTTATCAAATTCTTCCCTACTTTCCATACGCTTCTATGGATACTGAGTTTTTCGGAGTAATTTATCATTATCCCGATATCTATCGTTCTTCTCTTTCTCCTTCACAAAAATACCTAATCGTGAAAAAGAATGTAGATGCTATAAAACTTATTTAGTTGGGCCTCTCGTTGTTCGATCCACAAGGAAATCTCCCTAGCTTTGGGATTGAATTCTACGTTGTCTGGGAGTTCAATTTCATGGACTTTGACATGGATGAAGATCTCCAGAACCCAAAATCCATTGCTCTGCTTAAGCGCCAAGGCATCGATTTTCCATGAACAAGTTAATAGGAATAAGTTTCGCAAACTTTGCCTTCTTGTTTATAGCTTCTCGACTTTCGATAGCAACGAGATGGCTGGAGGAAATTGGACATGGATAACTTTTCACAGCACGTATGATTTCGGATTCTTGGTAAAAATTTTGTCCCAATGGAATTTACTCGATGATCTATCGCAATTCATACAATTGGTAAGGATGTATTTTGGCATAAAAGTGTTTGATATAAAGTAGATAATATGATTTCAATGGGTGCACGATGGCCTTGAGAGGGTAGCAAATATTTCAAATGTTGAAAAAATTGTCAGAAAAAGTCATCAAGCGGGTTCCAATAGATTGCTGATTATGTAATCTTTTATGGAATTACAAGTTACATGGACTAGCTACAGTTTAAAGGCTGCCCGAAAATTTCTTTGTAGTTCTTCATTTTAGATACTGATTTTTGTTGGTGATTGTTTATCATCATATGTAAAGCGTACTATTTATCTAGTTATATCAAATTTATCCTCCTCACAACTGGAATTGGATTACGAGATAAAAATTTTATATATGCGCTTAGATCTTCTTCAAAATTACACAAAAAAGAAATACCGTACAAACTAATATAAGTTATCTTCTACCCAACAACCGTCCACAATCAGTAAATTGTGTTTCTCAAATAGTCTTTTCTAGTTCATAAACTACAAATATGGCTCAGATGATCAGACTACAACAAGTTTAGCTGTACAATTTGGAACAAGAATTTAGTCTGATTTATTGAATTCTTCCCTACTTTCCATACGCTTCTATGGACACTGAGTTTCCCAGAGTAATTTACCGTTATCGCCAGCTCCATCGTTCTTTTCTTTCTCCCTCACAAAACTTCACAATAATGAAAAAGAACGTAGATGGTATGAAGCTCATTTAGCTGGGCCTCACGTTATTCAATCCAAAAGAAAATCTCCCTGACTTTGGGACTAAATTCTGCTTCATATGGGAGTTCAATTTCAAAGATTTTGATGAGTAAGAAGATCTCCGAAACCCGAAATCCATTGCTCTGCTTAAGCACAAAGGCATCGATTTTTTCATGAACAAGCTAATAGGAATAAGTTCCACAGACTTTGCCTTCTAGTTTATGGCTTTTGGACTTTCGATAGCAACGAGATGGCTGGGAGGAAATCAAATATGGCTATCTTTTCACAGCACGTATGATTTCGGATTCTTGGTAAAAAAAAATTGTTCCATCGGAATTCCCCTGATGATTCGTCGCAATTTATGCAATTGGTACGGATGTATTTTGGGATAAAAGTGTTTAGTATAAAGCAGATAATGGGATATCGATGGGTGCATGGTAGCCTTGAGAGGGTAGCGAAGAGCTTGAATGTTGAAAGAATTGCCGAAAAAGTCATCTAGCGGGTTCCGATATATTATTGATTATGAAATCTTTTATGGAATTGCAGAAGACTTATTTCGATGGTCCAACAAAGGAGTTGCTGAATGCATTTAATTACAAGTTACATGGTCTAGCAACAGTTTAAAGGTTGTCCGACAATTTCTTTATAGTTCTTAATTTTAGATACTGATTTTTGTTGGTGATTGTTCATCATCATATTAATTGATTTTTTTAAAACAATTCATCAAATATTAAGTCATGTTTTTCTTCTACATTAGTGAATTTTGATATTGTTGTCGTTAATTGGGAGAAAAATAAGTACAGCTTCAGTCCTTCTTATTTCCATGTTTTTGCTATAAGGGGACCACGATTTTAGGCTGAAATGCAAAGAGAAAATAATAAAATTTACACCAAAAAATAAGTGTAGAACATGTAAAAAAAAACCTGGATATGTTAATTTAAAATTATTCATGACGAACCTAATTGAAATCATTGTGTTGCGTAACCTTTCGTTATTGATCCCTAGAGGATGATGTATATATTGTCCAATTAATTAAAAACCTAGAAAGCAAAACAAAAAAAGAGGGAGGGGGAGAAAGAAGAAGGAGAAAAATTGAGTGATTCATAGATAAATTTACATAAATGCATAATGAATGAACTAACAGAGGCAATTAATACATCCAATGGAGCTAAAAATCATTACCCTTGCAAGAATATTGCTATCACACGCAGTTTGCTATTCACCAATACAATATTTAATACATCATTTTTATATTAAAATGTCACATAATTTTACGTACAAGTGGCAGCTAGAGAAAAAGTTGGATATGTTAATTTAAAATGAAGTGTCAATCATTCATTGGGTGGATAGCAAATTTGATAGTAAATTTTGGACAACATAACTCAAGTCATCTAGCATCGTTCTAGATGACCGCACTTGATATCTTTGATTAAATGAATTATATGACATTACATCACATTATCGTTAGGAAATAGAGGGAAAGCCCTGTAAGAAATTTTGAACAATCATATGGGCTTATATGTGTGAATCATTGTGTATTAAACAAAGGTCATTGAATTCGGTTAAATCCATTTAAAGTAATCTGATAAGACTTCGATTTTTGGGCTTTAATGCATCAAATTAAAGTGTGGGTTTTTTATGTATAGAGATCGGGAGGTTCCTAGTTTTATGATGGGTCGAATTAGGTCAAAGGGCATCACTATATAAATACGATTATGGCCTCCAAATTACATGATTTTGCTCATTCTGTTCTGCCACCCATCACTAGAGAGAATTAAGGGCTGGGTGTTGATTTAGAAGACTAAACCGCAAGATTTAAAGATTGCATTAACCATGTCTAATTCAGGTGCACTTCTACTATAATTCTTGAATTTCTTGATGATCCAACATGAAAGATCCAGTGATAATGACAGTAATAATTTCTCCTACAAGTGGTATGAGAGCCTTTTTTCATGTTGAATCATTGAGAATCAAGGTTTTGAAATTTGGTTCTTACAATATTTTCAATGTTTTCAATTTTAACAATTTCGGATCTATATTTTGTTGAATTTAAAAAATTTTACGGCATATTTTTCTTGTTGTCTTTCATAATTCAAATGAAAATGTTTGAGGAATTGAGGATTTCATATAACAGTTTTTTTTTCAAGATAAAAAAAAAAAATTTAATTCCGGTCAATGGGAAGCAGCGTGCTGCTGCAAAGCCGTAGTAGTAATGGGCATCACTGTCGTGCCGATGCCACTACTCCAGTGCGCAACCAGCATGCGCCGCCAAAGAAGAAAGAACGAAAAGAATTTTTTCTCTAAGATTTTTGGTTTGGGTGAGATTTGGAAGCAAGGGCTTGACATGTAAATTGATTAAGTTGAGACCCCTGCTTGCAATTAGGGTTGGGGTTATAATAAGGTTTCAGTCCCTAACGTTTAAAGTACATCCAAATTGGGCCTTTAAGTTTTGGGCTTAATAATTTAATCCCTAAAATTTAAAAATTAATTAATATGGGTTATTAAAGTTTGTTCAAATTGACCCCTAAAGTTTTAAATCAGTTAATTTTTTGCCCCTAAAGTTTTGAATTGGTTAATTTTGCCCCCTAGAGTCTTGAATTATTAACCCTTAGGATCTCTAAAATATAAAACTAAATAAAATATGCAAAATTAGTGGTTTTCTTTGTCAAATTTTGGTACTAGGGACTCTTTCGAGAGGTATAATATTCGAAGGTGAATTAATGGAAGCAATATGTTGCCAAAACAACCTCTCTTGTGGAAATTAATTAACTTAGAATATTAAAAGTTGTTTGTGTGTGTTATTCATGGGAATATTGATCAGCCTAAAGGAAGGTCGATAATTAGATGTGCACTTGTGGTGATAAACATGTGATGATTATTTTCTTTAATGTGTTATCAATAAATCAGTCCAAAGAAAGGTTTATTGGTTGACACATTGTTTTATCATCAATGTTTGATCACTGCACCAAGAATATCACTTACAAGTCAATACTTTTATCCAAAGACTAAGTATTGATGTTGTTATAGGTATCTTATGATGGGCCCTACCATTATTTGAGATTATTATTATTTACATATTAGGAATATTCATGTGATCTATTCGAATTAATTGTTCTCTAATTCAATTTTAGATTCTGCTGCTAATATCTCTACTAGCATCAATTCAATTCCAATACTTATAGCACAAACTTCAGGGTGTAGCAAACGAATATGATGATTGTTCTCGGAGTTATAAACCTGGACCTTACTTTATGGGTCAATCAACCTGCTACACTTACTGATAAGAGTACCTCTAATGACGAGGAGATGGGAAAATGTGAACGATCGAACCGTTTAAGTTAAATGGTCATGAAGTGTGCTATTTCAAAAGCATTCTAGGGTACTATATCTAATAAGGTGACTACGGCTAAGGTTTTTCTTGAGATCTTGAGAAAATGTTTGCCAAGAATGAAAAGGCTGGAACAAGTACACTTTTGGCAAACCTTTTCTCAATGAAGTATAAAGGGAAAGAAACATACAGGAGTACCTTATAAAAAATGTCTCATATTGTTTCAAAACTTAAGGCACTCAAGTTAAATTTATCTGAAAACTTGTTAGTGCACTTGGTTCTGATATTCCTTCAGGCACATTTCTATCAATTCAAGGTGAGCTACAACTATCAAAAGGACTCATGGTCTCTCAATGAGTTCATCTCACACTGTATCCAAGAAGGGGAAATTTTGAAGTATGAGAAGATAGAAAATGTTCATTTGGCTACCACATCCAAGGATAAAAGGAACGAAGAAAAGAAAAATTGATAAGGAAGCTGCGGGTACAGCATCACAAAAGAAGTAACATAAGCAACCAACTGAGGGTAGCTGTTTCTTCTGTGGAGCTATAGGTCATAAAAAGAAAAACTGCACCAACTACTCTGCATGGCTTGTCGAGAAAGGAATTCTTCATCATTTGGTTTTTTCTGAGGTTAATTTAATTTCGATACCTAGACAGACATTGTAAATAGATTCTGTTGCAACAACCCACATCAGTGTGTCTATGTTAGTGACAGTAAGACGATGGAAGTACAAACAATGGGAAAATTTAGATTATTATTAAAGAGTGGATTTTATTTAGAGTTTAATGAGACAATTATTGTAACGTCTTTTAAATAGAATTTGATTTTTACTCTTGCATTAGACAAATCTGGTTATTCTTGTTCATTTGGGAATGGAAAATTTAGTTTATTTCATGATTCAAAATTAGTTGGTTCTGATTTTTTATCGGTTACGATAATCTTTATTTAATTGATACAATTGCTTCTTTCGATGAATCCTTGCATATAAGTACTCGAGGTGTAAAGTGAAAATTAACCGATGAGAATTATGCCTCGTTGTGGCACAAGAGATTAGGTCACATTTCCAAGAGGAGAATTTAGATACTTGTGTCTGACAGGATTCTCGACCCTCTTGACTTCACAGATTATGATTTGTGTGTCAACTGTCTAAAAGTGTAACAAACCAATAAAAGGAGATTTGAAGCGAACATGACTTCAGAGGTCTTAGAACTTGTACATATGGACATTTGTGGATCATTTCCTACGGGGTCTTGGAATGGTCAACAATATTTTATAACTTTCACAAACGACATTTCAAGATATGGCTATATATATCTCATTCATGAAAAATCACAGTCCCTAGATTTGTTCAAAAACTATAAAACTGAAGTTGAGAACGAACTCGGCAAAAGGATTAAAACGTCAGATTTGATTGTGTTGTGAATACTATGGCAAATATGACGGTTCAGGTGAACAACGTTCAAAACCATTTGCTAAATTCATAGATGAATGCGGTATTGTCCCACAGTACTCGTCCACTATGAATAGTATTGCTGAGAGGCGAAATAAAACACTTAAGGAGATGGTGATGAGCATGATTAGTCATTCTACGTTACCAGAATCTCTCTCGGATGAAGCATTAAAAATCTCAACATATATACACAACAAAGTTCTAATGAAAGTAACTGATAAAACCCCTTATGAGCTTTGGATGGGCAAGAGACCTAGTTTGAAGGACATACATATTTGGGAATGCCCAGTTGAGACAAGACCCTATAAGCCAAATGAAAAGAAACTAGGCAGAAGGACCATCAATTGCTATTTTATTGGATATTTTGAAAGGTTCGGAGGTTACAAGTTTTATGATCTCACAACTAAGTCAATTTTCGAGACAGGAAATGCTTGATTCTTTGAGAATGTTGAGTTTACAAGGGGAGAAAGGGTTACAAGCTTTGTCTTTAAAGAGGAATATGTTAAAATTCCTCCTATAGTCATTGACAATGATCAGGTTTCTATCCCTGAAATTGTTTAAGAAAAACTCAGGATCAAGACAATATCGTTGTATTTTCCTCTCAAGGTCAACAAATTATTCCAGAAAGAGAAACTCTACAGCCTCCAGAACGAATGTCATTAAGAAGATCCACTAGAGAGAGGAAAAGTGTGGTTTTGGATGATTACATCGTATTTCTCCAAGAGCATGAAGTTGACATTGGAATGGTGGAAGATGATCTGATCAACTTTCGTCAATTCATGGAAAGTTCTAACTCTCAAAAGTGGCTAGATACCATAAATGAAGAGATAAAGTCCAGAAGGACAATGTCATGTAGGACCGCATTCCATTGCTTGAAGGTGCAAAACTCATTGGTTGCAAATGGATATTTAAAACCAAGAGGGATTCAAAAGCTGACGTAGAGAGATATAAGACTCGTCTTGTCGCAAAGGGGTTCACATAGAAAGAAAGCATCGATTATAAAGAGACTTTATTTCCGATTTCTTCGAAAGACTATTTCAAGACTATAATGGCATTGGTAGCGCATTTCAATCTTGAGTTACATTACATGAATGTTGAGACAGCATTTCTCAATGGTGACATTGATGAAACTATTTTTATGGTACAACCAGAAAACTTCATATCAGATGATGCAAAGCAAATGGTTTGTAAGCTAAAAAAATCCATCTATGGACTCAAATAAGCGTCTTGTCAATGGTATACAAGTATCATCAAATGATCATCTCATTTGGTTTTGAGATGGTCAATGATTGTATATACCACAAGTTCAGTGGGATTAAGTATATTTTTCTGGTTTTATATGTCGATGACATATTGTTTGCCAGCAACGATATAGGCTTGTTGCACAAAATCAAGAGATTTCTAGCAAAGAATTTTGAGATAAAAGATCCTGGTGACGCCTCTCTTGTATTAAGAATTCAAATACACCGAGATCGTTCTCAATGTATTCTTGGATTATCACAAAAAAAGCTATATCGAAAAGATGCTTAAAAGATATGGCATGCAAGATTGTAAACCAGATGACACCCCTATAGCTAAAAGACATAAGTACAGTTCAGGTTATTGCCCTAAAAAATACTTGAAAAACAAAGAAATACAGAATATTTCTTATTCTTCAGCTATAGAGAGTCTAACGTATGCTCAAGTTTGTACGCGTCTGGATATAGCGTACATTGTTGGGATGCTAAGGAGATATTTAAGTAACCCGAGAATAGATCATTGGGAAGCAGCCAAATGGATCATGCAGTAATTATAGAGAACAAAAGACTATATGGTCACATACAGGAAATCGGATTAGTTGGAGATCATCGATTATTCTGATTCCGATTTTGCAGGATGCCAAGATAGTAGGAGATCCACTTCAGACAATGTTTTACCTACTTGCTAGAGGTGATATTTCTTGTAAGAATGGTAAGCAGACACTTATAGCTACTTCCACCATGGCAGCGAAATTTATAGCGTGTTACAAGATATCAAACCATAGAATATGGCTGTGCAATTGTCACTGGACTGCACATTTTGGATAATATAGAAAGACCGCTCAAAATATTTTGAGGAGCTCGACAAAGTCAAAACATATAGAGATCAAGTTTCTGGCTATTAATAGAGCATATCGGGACAAACTTCATGGTTGCAGATCCGGTTACTAAAGGATTAATACCCAAGGTCTTTCATGAGCACAATGCTCATATGAGTGTAATGTCTCTTGACGACATCTAATTTCAGTGGGAGTTTGTACTTTGTTTTTCATATTGGAAACATGTACTGTTATTTTGGATATGATTTATGGTTAAAGTTATTTTCAATTATAAGGTTTTTGGTTTATTATCTCTGAACTTGTTTGAAAATGATCTCGCTAAGGTATTAAGGTGGACCAATTGAAAATAGTCATGTTAAATATCACATCACATATAATTTTCATGCTACACAACCATGCTTGATTCATGTCATTCAATTATATTGATATACGTAACCATTGATGGGTTTAGTTATGATGAAAGTAGTAAAAGCCACCATGATCCTATGTTGATATGATTGATGGACTGGATTATTTGGGGACGCATTCGATAATGATAGCAAAATTTTGAGTACTTATAAGGTATGTTTAATGCACAATTATAAGATGACACATATAACCAATTTGGAGATTGTAAGGAATGTTAAACATTCATGTGGACTTATATGTATGAATTATTGTGTATTAAATCAAAGGTTATCGAATTCAGTTAAGCCCATTTAAGGTGATCTGATAAGGCTTTGATTTTTGGGCTTTAATGCATCAAATCAAAATATGGGTCTTTTATGTGTAGAGATCAAATTCAGGTTCCTAATTCTATGATGTGTCGAATTGTTAATGAGGTTAAATAAAGATTATGAAGATCATCGAAGATTACGGAATATTACGACTATATTATAATTATATTGTGCCATATATAAATATATTGATTTTATTATATTTAGTTTGATTTTGTTCTATTTAATCAGAGAACCTCTCACAATGAGGGGCATCGAGTCTTGTTGAATATTATTTAATTTATATTGACATGGTATCAGAGTCAGTTCTTTAGAATTTTCTTGCTTTCTTGTTTTTGCTCCTTGATAAGTATGTTTTTACATACTTATTTGGTTCACAAACATGACTTAAATATGGATAAAATGGTTGAATTGTGGATTAATCCTATTAAGTTCATGCAATGTAGGTATTTCAATGGAAATTGTGGAATTCAGGAGAAAAGAGCCGAAGAAGGACCAAAACGCAACAAAGTGATAGTTCGAGGACCAAAGGTGCAAAATATTGAGAGGTTGAGCTAAATGCAAAACGAGAGTAAAAACATGCCAAGTATGAGCTCAATGACAAAGCAAAACAATTGGAAGAAGAAAGTATTGAAGAGGGACTGAAATGAAGACAATTGAAAGTTGGAGTACTAAAGCGCAAATACTCAAAAGATGTGCCGAATGAGTGGCATGAGATTTGATGGTGTCAATCATCAATTGGAAGATAAAATTTGTTGAAAAGATGAAGAAATCGAAGAAAGAAGTCAAGAGAAGCAACAAGGAAGTTCAAGGACCAAAATGTAAAGACCACATAGTTGGTTATATCTATGCGACCGCATAGTGTAACCATCTATGCGGTCGCATAGATGGATGCAGGGAAAATAATGGTGCATTTCAAATGACCTATGCGACCGCATAGGATCCTTCTATGCGGTCACATAGAAGTAATTTCAGGGGGTTTTCTGCAGTTTCCTTTTTTCGACTCTAACTCTTTTTTAATCTAATTTGGACATGCTATGTATACCCTAAAACACGTCCAGAAGGGGGACACACGGTTTTGGGAGAAAAGAGGCACACAATAACATCAAGATCCAAGAATTTATGCAAGAAGAAGGAGGATTTTATCAAGATTGAAGATTTCAAGCATCAATTATAATAGGGTGATGTCTTCTCCTTTATTCAATCTTTGTAATTTTCTTCAAAACATGATAGGCTAAATTTTTATTTCATTGGGAGTCGATGAACCTTTGATTTTCTTATAAATTCTTATATTTCATGAGTTTAATATAAATTGTCTTTGGAATAAATTGTTTGATTTATATTGTTTTGATTGAATCCATGATTTATTGGCCATTTATTATGTGATTGTGATGGTTTATTCTTTACATTTGAAAGAAGTAAAATAGACTCGATATATATATAAATTGACATAGGGTCCAATAGGGGATAGAAATATACCCCTATGCTTTATGCAGTTCGGTAATTGTTCATAGAATTTCATGCGTTTTTGTATGTTACATCATCCATAGAAATATAGGCTGATGATATGCAGAAATAGATCTAATATATATCGAGAGAGTATATTAGGTAGGCGTAGGAACATTGAATTGACAATTTTCCATTGATTAATTGGATTTGTGAAATTAGGGTTTATAGAAATCAAATGGGGATTCGATATCCCAATGATTTTATTTCAACTTATTTCTACAATTTAATTTACAACATTGCATATTTACATTTTAATTGAGTTGTTGAGTCATTTAATTAGAGGAATTTCGAAATTAGGGTTTTCAATTTCGAAATTAGGATTTTCTTCAAAATTAGGGTTTCAAATTGGGGGTCTCTTCCAATTTTAGGGCTTTTCACATTTAAACCAAATTTTCATTCAATTAGATTCGGTTAAGGTCACATTAGTCTAATTAGAGCTAATTCAATCCTCGTGGGAACGATACTTGGACTCATAGTCCATTTTACTACTTGTTAACGAACCGTACACTTGCGGTGGGTTTTAAAATCGAAACAAATAAATACGCGAACACTCCTCCCGTCCAATCGCGTTGGTTTTTTATTTACTCAATAAATTTTGTGTTTCCTCTTTATTCTACAATTAAATAATTTGTTTTGGGGTAAAAGAACAGAATTATGATATTAAAACCCTTATCTCTGCTTTGATCGGTCTAATGAATTAAC
>NC_036251.1:844787-945762 GCF_002742605.1 Olea europaea var. sylvestris | reverse complement strand
CAATTGAAAAAATCCCCCCCCCCCCCCCCCCCCCCCTCTTTATTTTGACATGAATTAGGTCAAAGAGTGCACTATATAAATACAATTATGGTCCCAAATCACACGATTTTGTTCATTCTGTTCTGCTTCTCCATCACCAGAGAGGATTAAGGGTTGCATGTTGATTTGGAAGACAAATGCAAGATTTAACTATTACATTAACCATGTTTGATTCAGATAAGCTTCCAATATAATTTTTGAATTTCTTGATGATCCAACATGGAAGATCCGGTGATTATGACGGTAGTTATTTCTCCTACAAGCCCTACACCCTACTCAAGCTAAACAATTTGGGGCCAAATTTGGCTAAGTTGAAAGGGAAAAATGTTTAAACAGTCATCCAACTTTCGCTATGATCACGGTTCACTCATCCAACTTCAAATTACTTTTCAATGATCACTTATCTTGGAAAAGTTACTCTCCTTCAATAATCAAGCAGATTTCATTTCATTCATTGCTGACACGACATACGGAAAACCAATATGACAAATAACAATCGTTTAAAATATTAAATGTCAGCCAAAGAAACTTTAGGGTCCAATTACTTCAAAAATTTCAAACGTGAAAATCAAATCATCTTTCCCCAGAATTGGAAGAAGGAACCCTAACCCACAAAATCAGCTAGTTGGCCCACTAGGGACTCCACAGAACAGTATACACAACACCACATCTCAATGAGGATTCAATTCAAACAATGGAGGTAAAGCCCACCTCTTTTTTGTTTTTAATGCTTTCATTGCACGAAGCTATCGGAGAAGAACCCACGTTTTTATTGAATCAATGCTGGGGTGGGTGGAAATGCTATCTTTAGTAAAATATTTGTATTATTTTGCATATCAGGTGCCAACCGAGCAAGTGAACTTTGAAGAAATGTGTTCCTTAGACATTACACGGTCTCTCCATACTATTACTAATGAAAAAAAATAATAAAAATAAAAAAAATTCATGTATGAAGTAATATAACCTTTGCTGCAGACATTATTGAAAAAGAGTAGATTTACATAATGAACTTTTAACTCAAGCCGGAAACATCGATAACTAGGTTTGAAAGTTGATAAGTTATTTAATTAAGTTGTACTCAACGCCAGTGCAATACAGCAATTCCTCCAATCATTTATATTTTTGTCGAAGAGCATCCCAATAATTCTTCAGTTGCTGCTTGTTTCAATCGTGGCAAGAGTTGGAGTTGAGCAAGCGAATGAATGTATCCCATCCGTGTTTCGTGAAGCATTTTCCATTATGGTGACCGTCCGCTATGACGATCCTGCAAGTGACAATGAAAATTCGGTTCTCGTGAGGATTCCATTGCGCATTCTTTTGGGGCGGTGCTTGAGTCTTGCTTGAAGGAGCATTGGAGGTGGAGGAATGGAGATTGTAACCCGTCTGCAACGACACACGAAAAATCGATGTCATAATCGGAGACCACGTTCTAACAAATCATGTCTGAGGACTTCCACGGAAAATGAAGAAATTGTGAATACCTACCGCAGGGAAAAACGAATCCATGGTGCTTGCGTGGTGTTGAAGGGGCAGACCAAGTGTTTCGACTACTGACTTCGGTTTTGTACTCTCGTCGACGACGCTCGACCGCGTTCAGATGAAAGGTTTTTGCTGTGATGTGGTCAAGGAACCGGCAAATGGAGGCTTTACCAACAGGGCCGGATCGGGAAACCTCAAACCACGGCGGGTTGAGTTAATTAGATTCGAGGGTGTGTGAAGACTGTAGGACGAGAAGGTAGGTGGAGATAAGAATGGAAGTCCGTGGTTGAGGTGTGAACTATTGAGGGCAAATTTGGACAGTGGGGTGTAAATGTGCGACTGTGATCTGAATATTTGTTAGACATTTTTCCAATTAAAAAATATATAAAAATCAACGGTCTAAATATAAATTTAAATCAGGCCGGACAAGTGCTGAATTTCTAATTTTTGATTTGAATGGAGGTGACTTAAGTTTTTGTTTTTTGTTTTCTTATGTGACAGCTTCAAATACAGTGACTAGGATATCTAACATTGTCAAGTTGCCATTTCGAATTGAATAAAGCCTTGTGTACAGAGTTTCATTTCACAAGGATCTTATTGACCCCTCTCATGGATTGGCCCCATGTGGACCCCGAGGCAACAGGTCATTTAACGAGTGATGGAGAGATAGCATTTTATGTAAGTTCAATGATCATCCAGAAACGTCTCAAAGCAAAGTGAGTAAAATGAAACAAGATACAAAGTTCTATGAATAATAAATAAAATTTTAAACACTAGCCGAAAACATCAATAAATAGGTTTGAAAGCTTATAAGTTATTTAATTAATAACCTAATATTAAATAAGAAAAATATGGAGTCAGAGACTCTTTATTTTTAAAGATTATTTTGACATAATAAGAAAATATTTAAATTTAAAGAGTATAATATTTTATACATTCCAACAAACTCTTTATTTTTCTTTTCTCAACAATCATTTATTGTTTTTCCTTCATTTTTCAATTGATATTTATATTTAGATATTAATAGCTAAATTATTCTATATATATAGCCCAATTTGGTGGGGATTAAAATTAAATTTTTAGTAGATTTTGATTTTTAAAAAATTGATGAAATGTGTTGTTAAAAAGTTATGGATTCCATGAGATACTTAAAATTAATTATTAATTTTGACTTAGATTAAATTTAAATTTTAATCCTAACCAAACAATCAAGTTTCGAGTTCCTTGGACGAAAAACTCTTTTATTATATGCGATTTATCTCAATGGATCTTTTTAACTGAACAACAATAAACTTGATTAAAGAAAAAAAAAATTAATTATTTATTCTCATATACTGTGTTAATAACACATACTATATAAACATCTACGTTATATATGTTTGCCTAATTTTACAAGTTACTTTTTTACTTTTGTAATTTATTTTTTAAGGAATAACTCCCAATAAAATTGATAAGTTATTAATTTTCTTGTTGACCTTATGAAATTATTCAGATACACTCACAAATTCAACAGTACGAAAAAAACTATTAATCATTATTTCAATAATATAAAGAATTCATTATCGAGTACAAAACTTGAATTGATAGATTTTGTTTATGTTCTGATTTATTATTAAATCATAAAAAGTAATAAATTAGTGAGTAATATGAATAATTTAATAAATTTAGAGCTAAAGAATATCTCAAATACTGTAAAATTATATGGCAATAGTAGCGTTAAGCATTAAACTGTAAATAAATTAAATAAAAATATTAATTAAAATTTTATTAAGTTATTTTTTATTGAAGAATAAGAGCCGTATATATTTTTTAGGAAAACGCCACTTTGCCCAAAAATATTTGACACCTGGGGTGATCGATCCTCACAAAGTGCACGAGTCCCATGTGAATTAAATAATGTCCCACCTCGAGGTGTGTGTGTTCGATCCTCCCCTAGATCAACTATTATGTTTATCTAGCTACCTCGATCCTATTTTTTAATTTAGATTTGCCTCTTCATTCGTTGACTTGAGCGTCAAAGCTTTGTTCCAAGCTGATGAGGCCGCAAGTTTTACGGGGTCGAAAGAGTCGAATTAGTTTATTGATAAATTTTAAAATTTGCTAACTACATATGTATTTTATCAAATAATTGAAACAAAAATTTATTATAAAATAATAACGTTATATCAATACCCCTCCCTCTTTTCATTTGATGCTTTACTTAGCATTAATTTTCGAATTTCAAATGTAAAATAAAATAAGATCACCCTTTAACTAATCTATAATATATTAAATATCATATCAAGTGGAAATCATTTTTGGACGATTTTACCCCTATTACAATCCAATTATTTTAATAATACCTTACTTTTCATTTTTAATATGTAATAAGTACTTTCGTGTTGTTAATTCTCAGTTAGTTAACATTAATCGAGATTCAATGAATCTTGACACGTATAAACTAGAGTTAATGTAGATAAATTTATTTGTATTCATGTATATAGAAATTTTAATATGTGTTTAAATTCATGTAGTAGCAATTAATTCTTATGTACCACATGTAGTATAAAAACGTTGCTTATTTTTAATACTTCATCATCGCAAAAAATTAAATCATAGTAATTGAGTTTTGAGGATACAATTTTTATAGTCTTAAATTTCTATTCTAAATTTTATTTTCTTTAATTCGTTTAAGACTCATCAAATCTTCTCAACAATTGGTATTAAATATTATTTTTTACAACATTTATAAAATAATTTAGAATAACGTAGACCAAAAGTTGTAAAATATCTTTAAGAGATATATTAAGCACTTGTAATAATGAATTTATAAGCATCGAGCTAAGGCTGCTATAAAAGGGTTGGAACACGACATTGAAGTCTTGTTTGAGCAAAAGGAAATGTATTGGACACAACAGTCACGAGCTGAATGGCTCAAACAGTGGGACCACAACACTAAATTCATTCATGCAAAGGAATCTACCAGGATGATAAAGAATGATTTATCTAATATCCAGAATGGAGCTAGTGTGAGGGTCAAGAAAATATAGTCCCATTGCTTGAAAACTTCTATACATCTTGTTAGGAGTCGAACTCGGCTTTATGCCCCCATATTTTCAGAAGTTAAAACGCATTTACCAAACATGTTTTTATTAGAGAGACTTCACTGGATTGAGACGCCTATCATATTTCTCACCGTTGGATGGAGGGCTTGTATGATATATATATATATATATATATTCTTCTGGAAACACAGATTCTGGCCATATTTCATACGACTGTCTAAGATTTACACTTTCAAGTTATGCATAGTTTAAACTATTTTTATTTTATTTAGAAAATATGTGCATTCTACTAAAAAGGTGGAGTATTGATGGAAAATGAAGTCTCCAAAAGCTAATTATTTCTTTTGGATTATTAGAAGAATGAAACCTACGTTTGTGGAAAAACTTCCACGTTAAAAGATAAGAAAAATCTCAACATCCAATATAATAATTTTGTCGGTTTCATAGTCAAATGAAGTTTGGTTTATTTTTGAAAAAAAAAATGAAGTTTATAATGGTAAGATAAGCACCACTCCCTTGAGATAAAGAGTGTCGCTAAAATAATAGGGAGGCTGTGTTGTTGTAGCAAAACTTGAGATAAAACCCCAACCAACATGTTAACCATAACTTAACATATTAAGTGATCATAATTTTCTGGACGATTTTAACTTATCACAATTCAGTTATTTCAATAATATCTTACTTTTTATTTTTTCAATATATAATAAATACTACAAAAATTTTATCATGTATGAATTTTTTGTTACTAATTATCAAAAATAAATAAATCATAGAAGTTGAATTTTGACAGTACAATTTTCTTCTCTTAAATTTCTATCCTAAATTTTATTTATTTAGCTTTTTCGAGACTTAACAAATTCTCCCAACAAATTGATATTAAATATTATTTTTACAACACTTATAAAATATTTTAAAATAACGTACAATACACGTTCAACTTTGATCAGTAACAAATTAAATATCGCAATCCATAGTTATTTATATACATGAGTGCAAATTATTACCTTTAGTCCATCGACCGGCAGCTATAGAATAATTCGATGAAGACAAGTTGCTCATTGACAAAGAACTTTAATTAAATCCCAGCCATTTTTCTTATTTTTTTATCCACATTTTGTGATTTTTGTTTTCACACTTGTTGATTAGAACCCGGATTAATTTTAAGTTTGGAGGACTCCAACTTTAATGCGATCTCTGTTCTTATGTCTACATTTGTAATTTCGTGAAATTCGAACCTTTTTAAACTAAATACATTGAAATAAATATAATTGGACATGATCATTAATCAATTTTGTTACATGACTATAGACTAACAAGAAAATAATCTCAACCACTCGACAAGAAAACGTTATTCTTGTAAACATAATTTAAATCAATAAACTTGTTCTAGATACTAGTTTTAAATTAATTAGTTCAACAAAAATAAGCCACATTGATTGGCATGAAAAATATCACCTAGAAAAGAAAATATTTTTCATCTTTTGTGGAAAGTAAAAACCACATTTACCCAAGAAAAATTATGCATATTTTCAAAAGTTGGAAAATATTTTCCATGAAAAAAAATAACAATCAAACACTCTAAGTAAAAATTTGGATGGAAAACTGATATTTTATATGAAAAATAAATGTAATTGAACGTACCCTTAGTTCTCTTCATGAGTACATACGAAAAATTGTGCACTCGTTAATAATTTGAGATGCGATAAATAATTTAAATAAATTGAATTTATGTCTATTTCTTAGAGGCTCCCACTTACTATAGATTACAAGAAATTCCATAACCTTTTCTTGTTATCTTGTACTGAATCGTATAATCCTCCTCAATAATACTATAGTGTCCGGGCATTACAATTATCATTGATTCACCAAATGCGTGTGTGTGTGTGTGTATATTTTCTCTTTCCATTTCTATCTATTTCTCTCTCTAAAATGGAGAACTGAACTGAGAAGAATTTGATCCCCTTCTTTCCTATTCATGCTAGCTTTCAACTTCCTAACCTAAAAAACCAGAACAGTGAAAATTTCAACGCATTCAAATTCATTGAACCTGGACACAGTTTCTTATATATATACTTCTGGGATCCTATTTTTTAGTTGTCCAGGTCGTGCAAGATAAGATTATCTGTAAATTACACGTTGGATTTATTATTATTTCGACTGGGTTTTATTTGAGAAACCTTGCATATGTATAGATTCATATATTGTATATGTTTTTTTACAGATCAAGATGATGCAGTGAGGCAGTTGGGTTGTCATCCATGCAAAGCCTTTCATTGACCTGATTAAAATATTAGGGTTTCATCAAAAGGTTAGCTCTTTAGGTTCCAAAAGGTCATTCTTGAATTTTATTACTCAATTCCTTTATGGGTATATATACTATATAATATCTAAGAATGAATATATAAGTGTGTGGGTCTGTGCGTAAATCGAAAACATTTTCTTCTTTTTCAATCACCATTTTTTAAAAAAATATTATTTTACCCATTAAAATTTAAAATAATGGGAGCCAAACGAGAGCATAATATATAAAAATGAATATATGAGTGTGTGGATCCGCACGCAAATGTTAAGATTCGATGTGGTTTAAAAGGCCAAACGAGTATTTTGATCCTTCGAAAGTTCAAGTGAGTCATTAAATTTCAAGTTTGATGTTCTTAAGTGAACTTATGTTAATGCTTAATAATAAAAGTTTTTTCTCTTTGATAAATGCAATTATTAATTTAGAAAAAAAGCATAATTGATCAAGAAAAACTTGAATAACATACGATGGAAGATGTATAAACAAATCTAACATGTTCGAATTTATTTTTCTTTTGCCATAATTATTTCTAAAATTGTGTTCATGCTTAATTATTTGGATTGTCCATGTTGTTTCTTCCTTCCTAGTACTTGATTAATTTGTCAATGTCTTTAGGGATGTGGCCGGAGGTTTTATTTTGAAAAGCTAATTTAGAATTGTATGTTATTGGACCTCTAGAAACAAAGCCTCTGTTTGGATAAAATCTATAAGGATTCAACCACGCATAATTAAAGTTCAGTTTAGATGTGGCTATATTTTGTAGATTTAATTAAATAAGTTATTTGATTTTGTATTTAAATGAATTCTTCATTATCACTGGTGTTGAGCACCAATCTAAGTGGCAATTGCATAGTATTAAATTATAGATTCATTTAAATTCAAAGTTTCATGAGTCATTTTCCTTGTTTGTGCTCCATTTTATGAGATCTTGAAAATGTGTAATTAAAAAAGAAAAGAAAAATGTTTTGAATTTACATGTAATATTATTTTATTAAAGAATGTGTTGTTGAAAAGAAGAAAAAATAAAATGTTTTAAGAATTTAATAGATCCCAAACAAGAACTTAATTGAACCTATAAAGTATAAATACCTAAACTGGTGCTATAGTATCACTGGAACTAGGTAGCATTATTCTTAAATAAATCCATCATGTAATGATATGTAATTGTAATTGTCGCCTAAATTGGTACTTAATATCAGTCGTGATAAATAGCATTACTCATTATCATTCACACTTTTCATGGGATCCACCATTATTTGTCTTTATAAACCTTATAAACTTGCCAAACGGGAGCTAAGACATATTGAATAAGTTAACATCTAGTTTATTGTAAATTTGTAATAATACTACTAATTATACATTCATCGAGATTATTTAGCTAATATTGATTTTAATTAATGTGAATCAAAAGTTATACATGCATAAAGCAACTTTTCTCTCATGTCACATGTTTGTTGTAAAGCACTGTGAACCCACAAGATTTTTAGACCCCACTGTGACATATTTTGTATAGACTTAAAGATAATCTCGTTCATAAACAAATCAAAAGAGGGAGGAATTCATCAAAACTGACATGAAATATTTTAGCTAAAATTTGTATAGATCTAATAAACCGAACAAAACGACAAAAATATTTCAATATGATCGACCCTAAGTTTTTTAAGAGCAAGTCTTTGTAGTCGACCTCAAATTCATGTTATCCTACAAATATGACTAGTAAACGACTAGTAAACAAAAGGCAAACTGAACATCTATTTGAGTAATATTATTTAGTTTCATTGGGATTGTAACCCTAGTTTAGGTGGCTAATGTAACATTCAGTGATAAGTGGAATTTTATTTAGCCTATCATCCAACATCATTTAGACTAAGGTTACAATCCCAGTGGGTTACATAGCATTACTTTTAACTTTTATCATATTTCACTTCCATAATTATGATTGTACTGAACTTTCTTGAATAAGAAAAGTAAATGCACTTCCAATGGCTGTCCGCCGCGAATGGAGACCGTAATTCCACACCCCTCCTTTATAACATCAACTATGGACCATTATTAGAGGACATTACAAGCCTTTGACACAAAGATAACATACTAAATTTATAGACAAAGTGGCCAATAAGTATTAAAGTCAACTCATCGCCTATTTATTTTGGAATAAGTAATTATTTTTGTTCAATTATTGTTAATTATATGCCAAATCTCATTAATTAAGTAGGATTATCCAAAATTATTCTCTAAGAATATGAATGTGATTGAAAAACGATCTAGATTCATTTCTGTATATGATGAAATGGCCCTTGTGTGTATTTTAATACTTTAGTTCTAAAGTCTACTTAGAGCAGCTTATGTGTATGTGTATAAGATAAAGGTTCTCTAGTCTTTTTTATAGAATATCTTGTAGATCTTTCAGCATAGGCTTTCCTGGTGAGTGGTGATCCTAGCTCTCTCAAGTCACCGCCCCATACTCTTTCGAAGTATTTACCTTGTATCGTTTATGTTAATCCCAAGAAGGATTCATGTAGTCGACTCAAAAATTCAAAAGGAAATTTGATCATTATTATTTTATTGTGTAGGTGATATTGGGCCAAAATGACTAGCAACCGTGTTACAAACACGGAAGACATAACTAGTGCTGCTTCTTCTCGTCGCCATGCTGAGAACTTGCCATATGTTCACAAGGTGGGAGTTCCTCCCAAGCAGAGTCTGTTAAAGGAGATTACATATACTTTGAAGGAGACATTCTTGCATGATGATCCATTACGCCCGTTTAAAGACCAATCGAGAACGCGAAAGTTGAAGCTTGGCATTCAAGCCATTTTTCCTATATTGGATTGGGGAAGACATTATAATCTCTCCAAGTTTAAAGGTGATCTGATCGCTGGACTTACCATTGCAAGTCTGTGTATTCCTCAGGTAATCAAATTCCCAAGAAACTTTATATACTAATGTTGTCGGTGCATGTTACGGATTAAGACCTAATCTCTTCCTACGAGAGTAATAATAAACCAAATGAAATCAGAAAAGGAAAGCAAACACATACACACACTAGGGCAAGTTGTAACTGCAGGATTAGGCTCGACTGAGCCTAACAGCTAGCTCTCTCACTTGCCAGTTCTAATTTTTCCTGGCTTTACATTGCAGGATATTGGATATTCAAACCTTGCAAATTTGGATCCCCAGTTCGGGCTGTGTAAGTTAAAAAATTCTCCTCAACAAAAACTTCGCTTCTTGATTTCAGTAAAAGCCTAATAAATATACTATTACTAAGCACAAGTTCCAGGACTTGCATAGGAAGCTTGACTTTTTCTGTAATTGCAGATAGTAGTTTTGTTCCACCCTTGATATACGCCTTCATGGGTAGTTCAAGAGATATTGCCATTGGACCAGTAGCCGTGGTGTCTCTATTGCTCGGGAGCATGCTTCAAGATGAGATCGACCCCAAGAACAAAATAGAATATCAGCGCCTTGCATTTACAGCCACATTTTTTGCTGGAGTTACTCAGTTTGTACTTGGTTTTTTCAGGTATTTCCAATTTTTCGAACTTTTGCTCTTAAGAACTAGCTCCAAACACAAACGATTTCTCATTTCTCCGACTGCCTTTGTTTTTAGATTGGGATTCTTGATTGACTTTCTTTCTCATGCTGCCATCGTTGGATTTATGGCTGGAGCATCAATCACTATCAGCCTTCAACAGCTCAAAGGCCTACTGGGGATAAAGAAATTCACAAAGAAAACTGATATAGTTTCAGTGATGCGTTCTGTGTTTTCTGTTGTACATCATGGGGTGAGATTATTAACACAACCTCTTACATACATGAACACGTACATATAGTTTCGATCTTAAATTGTTTGGTTCAATATTAAGTTCTCGACCTCCTCCTTGTGCGATGATCTTTCAGTATTCATGGTGAATCTAATTGTTTCTCTATGTGTTGTAGTGGAACTGGCAGACTATCGTAATAGGAGTCATTTTCTTAGCTTTCCTTCTCCTTGCCAAGTACATTGTAAGAATCATAATTCTTCTGAATTTTCTTAGTTACTTTATGAAGCGATAAATCCGTTATTATCTACAAAATATTTGCACGAGCAGGGCAAAAAGAACAAGAAATTGTTCTGGATTCCAGCAATTGCTCCATTGGTCTCAGTCATCATTTCGACCTTCTTCGTCTATATCACTCGTGCTGATAAAAAGGGTGTCAAGATTGTGAGTATCCATATCGCGAATAAAATCATAGTATTATCTTTCATTGAAACGACTTTTCTGATATCAACTTTTTACATGATCTTTGAAGGTGAATGAAATTGATCGAGGCATCAACCCTTCTTCTGTGAATCAAATTTATTTCACTGGTGACTATCTAGCAAAAGGTTTCAGGATTGGGGCCGTGGCAGGCATGGTTGCGTTGACAGTAAGAAAAATTTGACAAATTAAACAGTAATTAAGCAAAATGAAATAAAAAACACTCGAGCAAACACTGACTTATCTCGGTTCAAAAAGAAACTTACTCTGGTACAGTTACAACTGACAAACCTTATTGACGTTGAATTACAGGAAGCTGTAGCGATTGGTCGGACATTTGCAGCCTTGAAGGACTATAATCTAGATGGAAACAAAGAAATGGTAGCACTAGGGACGATGAATGTGATTGGCTCAATGACATCTTGTTATGTGGCTACAGGTTGGACTAGAATGCTTATTCTGTCTATCGTTAGACATTGGATTGGATAATCGAGTCCAGTATTGCGTACAAACATACACTAATTGTTTTGTTTTGTTTTGCATTGATATTGCAGGGTCGTTCTCGCGTTCTGCTGTAAACTACATGGCCGGATGCAACACAGCTGTGTCAAACATCATCATGTCTTGCGTTGTACTACTAACTCTAGAAGTCATCACCCCATTGTTCAAATACACACCAAACGCCATATTGGCTTCCATCATTATATCAGCTGTGGTGGGCTTAGTCGACATAGATGCGATGATTCTTATATGGAAGATTGATAAATTTGATTTCGTTGCTTGCATGGGAGCCTTCTTTGGTGTGGTTTTCAGCTCAGTGGAAATAGGCCTTCTGATCGCGGTAGGAAGATAGTAATTTCTAAGAATCTCAACTTTGTTTTGCCAGACAATCTAACTTCTTGAGCTGTTTTATACACCAGGTGGCTATATCTTTCGCGAAGATTCTCTTGCAAGTGACAAGACCAAGAACAGCAGTACTAGGTAAAATTCCTAGGACTAGTGTTTATAGGAACATTCAACAATATCCAGAAGCAATAAAGGTTCCTGGTGTTCTGATTGTTCGAGTTGATTCTGCAATCTACTTCTCCAACTCAAATTACATCAGGGAAAGGTATAATCTTGTAGAAAGCGATGTAACTATACTTCATTGGAAGATTCGACTAGGAATTCGAATGCTAATTGAGGTACATACTTGCAGGATCTTGAGATGGCTAACTGATGAAGAAGAACAGCTGAAAGAAAATAACCTACCAAGAATCCAATATGTGATTGTCGAAATGTCTCGTAAGGATTTCTAGTGTCACTATATTCCATATTTTTCTCCCTATGACTCCCAAATGAACCTAAAATCATACTACCAAATCCCTTTTTTTTCAGCTGTAACTGATATAGATACCAGTGGCATTCATGCCATGGAAGATCTATACAAGAGTCTACAGAAGAGAGATATACAGGTATTTCAGCAACTTTGATATGAGCACTACACATTAATTTTTAGATAGACAGGTGTACTATACTTCTTTGGATATGTTCGGTATACTGGACTCGACACAATAAGACATGAATATCTAATTCGTCAATTCTCATTTCTGATATCACTACACATTATTCTGATGTTTGTTTCTACACAGCTCGTTCTAGCAAACCCAGGGCAAGTTGTGCTTGACAAGCTCCATGCATCGGATTTTGCGAACGTGATTGGAGACGACAAAATCTTCCTCACTGTCGCAGATGCCATTACAACTTTGGCTCCCAAGATGGAGCCTTGACTTTATTTCTAAAATTACATGTGTGAATTTGCATTCCAAGGAGGAATCCATGCGAGTTGAGAGACGGTGAAATATCGAACTCATGAACAAAAGTGTAAAGTTGGCCTATATGTTGAGAAACTTGGACATGTAAAATAATGCGTTTTATTTTCTTGTTAAATCTCTTACTACATGGTTCGTTTTGTTAAACAAATCAACATATTTCTCTGAGTTCAAGATTTTCATTCTAATTTTCTTGATAAATGGTTTCCAACCTTCGTATATTTTTAGCAAATCAGTATTATGACAATATCATACATATTGCACATTAAATTAAGTAACAAGTACTAGAAGAACCACGAGTAAAATAAATATTCAAGTTAAGTTGTTCAATAATAGTAGAACGATATATGTATCTAAACATCAATCCTATTTATTCACGTCTGAAATCCAAAAGGACTAGTAATATAGAACACCCGAATAGTTAAATCAAACAAAGATAATAACAATCCCTCTTGAAATCCATTCTCATTTGAAAATTGAGTATCAAATGATCAGAAGATAGAAGCCAGTACCATAGTGAAGATAAGTACTCCCAAGGAGATGGTGAGTCCACAAGAACCAGATATTCCCAGAGTCGGTGTAGGAGCAATTTCATTAGCAACAATTCCGGTACTTGGAGCACCAGCAACTGAGCTAGGAGGCAATGGCAATGGAGAAAGAGCTGCAAAGAAAAAGGAATGTAAACTCTACCATGATAGGAGCATGTAGTTACTCTTTTACAAAAGTAAGTTTTGAAATACATTTAAGAATTATGTTCAGTCGAAGAAAAGAAGCTTAAAGGCAACTTAATCTAATATTAGTATGTAAATGGAAATAATTTAGCTGATAGCACAAATTATTGTGTAATTTTGCAACATGACCTTCAGTTACCTAACACAATTTGGGTTGTTGATTTTACTAGTCAATGCTTCGGTTCATGGACTTTACAAATTCTCAATAATTAAAATTGAACCCCCAGGAACAATAAAATCACCATCAAATATCCTAAAAAATAAGACCCCATTTGACCCCCATTATTTCAAAGGAATAGTATTTTTTGGAAAATGTGTCGTTGAAAAAGAACGAAAAGCTTTCGATTTATGTGTAATATTATTTTATGAAAGATTATGTGATTGAAAATAAGGGAGAAAAAATTATAATTTGAAATCGGCTAAGTCCGTGTTTGACTTTGTTATATATCAGAATTTTCGATAGTTTGAAAACCGGAATTTTAAATTAAAAATAATAGTAAAAAAACAACAAAGTTCCACTAGTTGACATCCTTATGTACACTTTCGTGAAGGTATTATTGTAACCTCACTAAGTTACTCTACAATGAGATAGTGTAGGTGAAAGTGTGAAACTAAGCATCAAAGAATAATGTTATCTAGTACCATTGTTGCTAGAACACCAGTCTAAGTGAAGTTGAGATCTACCGTCCATCCAATTAATTCTTGACAAAACATCAATTTAGTAGTTAGTGGTAAAGCTAACAAAAGTAAATTTGAGATAACATGTTAATTATTGATGATATGTCAATAACTAATTGGATGAATAGCGAAATTGGACTGCAGATATCGACTTGTCTAAGTTATCACGTTTGATAAGTTCAATTAAATGAATCATGTGACGTTTGCATTTAAGTAAACATATCATTTAATATTATGCAGTAACCATCTAAACGGTAACACCAATAATGCTAAATAACATTACTCATGCATCAAATTGGAAATCCAAGCAGGGTAAAATCATATTCATTAAAAGACGGGCCCTACGAAAATAAATGGAAAACAGACAACAGCCTAATAACACAAGGACTCTTTGACTATTTTTGGCCCACTTAAATCCTTGAGCAGCACAAGGAGTGAGACAGTGAGACACCACCAAAATCACATAAATAAATTTAAAAAAAAAAAAAAAAGGGAAAGAAAGAAAAAACGATAATAGGCACCAAAAGCAAAAAGGATAACAAAATAGCCCCCCACCCAAATATCCCCGGCGCCAATTAAGGAAGTTGGTGGATGACACGACAAAATACTAAGGACTGTTCGACAAAGTTAAGTTCGACTACGTACATAAATTTTTTTATAATTCAGTTCATTGCTCGAGCAGTCGAGCCACACATGCCTGTACAAATATTACATTAGCACTGTGTGACAATTTATAAAATAAAATCAGATCAAAGTAGATATAAACATATAAATAGTCAAATTATATGATGAGATCTGTGTGTACCTGGAGCACCACCAGTGACAGAGCCAATGCTCACTTTACCAAAAAACAAAATACAGAAAATCCTTGTTAATACAGATGATGAGAAATTGCAGAAAAATGAAAACAAAAGCAAGAAAAATAGAAGAAAAAGTAAACTCACGGCCACAGTTACTAACGGAGGGCGCAGAGACATGGCATTCAGAGGGCAGAGCCAAGGCCTTAGTAACATTGAGAGTGACACCAAATTGTGCACTGTTTTTAAAGCCTTCGCAGAGACACTGTGGGTCGGTTTTTAGCACAGTTTTGAGGCCAGAGCAACAGGTTCCTTCAGGCTTCTTGGTGGTGCTTCCAGCGGTAACAAATGACAGGCAGTCCGCCATGTTGAGCACCAAGCTAGAGCAGTCGACAGCGGGGGCCGGCGCCGTGTGGCCGGCGGAGTGAGCTGCGGTCCAGAAAGTGGCCCAGATCATGAACATGCACAAGAGTGAGAATTTGGAGAACAATGCCATTGTAAGGGGAGTGTAGTTCTGGAGAAACACCAGTACTGGAAAATGAAAATCAAGAAAAAGGTGAGAAACTTGAAGGGAAATGCAGGATTATTTATTAGGGGAATTGAGTTGGGGGATGGGGATTCGTGGGTTGAAGCTGGGGTATGGTGGTTTAATGATGGGATAGAGTGAGAGGACACGTGGACTGACGTGTATGGAATGAGAATTAGGGTGCTTTTAAGTTTGGAAATTAATCAAAAGAATAATGTTATTTGTAATCGTTCACTATCGTAATCGTTCTACGTAAAATACATATAATATTGAATAATTTGATGCATGAAACAATAAAAAAAACTATCATATTAATGCATCAAATCACTAACTCACTATATATATGCCATGTAAGGCATTTACGGTAATAGACGACTGTAAATAATATTCCTTCTAATCAAAATTAAAAAATCAAAGGGATCTCTGACGTGTAACATGATATTTGAAATATTTTTAAAATAAAAAATATATTTTTGAATTTTTTCAAAATATTTTTTGAAAGTGATTTGTTCGATTAAAGTGCTTCTTCTATAGGAAGTTGATCAAGGAAGCTCCTCCAAAAAGATATTCTAAAAAAAAAAGAAGTAAAGCTATTCCAAACCTACCTTAAATTATTGTCTTCGTTTCACGAAAGAAATTGATGTCATTTTTACTAATAAAATTTAAATTTAAATTTAAATTTTATTTGTTGTGATGTTCCATCGTATTCAATAATGTATATGCACTTGAAATGTTAGTGTAAAATTAAAAGTTATTAAAAAGTAAATTTTCCTATTTAGTCAAAATTAAACATTAATTTAAATCACATTTCACAATTACTACTCATTTATTAAGCATACATTTCATGGAACTCAATATTATTTAAAAAAAAAAAATTACTACTAATTTTACTCTAACACTCCATCAAAAGGTGTTGAAGAAAAATCTTAGCTTTTTGACTAAATTAAATTACAATTTAAACTTGGCCAAACATGCACTTCAATCTACACCATATGAAAATATTGAATTAATTGTTTCAATAATCACCCAACTTATACCATGATCACTGTTTGCTCATTAAACTTCAAAGTGCTTCACAGTACTCATTGAACTTTGCTTGTTTGCTCTCCATTCATCACCCTCAAAAATTCGTTATCTTATTTGTTGACGTGACTAACGAAAATCTGATGTGTCAAGTGATGGTCATTAGAAAATTAGATATTATTCAAATCATTGTTTCATCACTCATCCAACTTACATTGGGTCACAGTTTACTCATCGAACTTCAAAATGTTTCCCAATGATCACTCGTCTTTGAGATATTGCATTAAATTCATTATCCGCCATATTTCGTTCACTTTGTTACTAATTTAGTGTACGAAAATTTCACAGGTAAGCACAATCATAAAAAAATTTATAACTCAATCAAACTATGAACACAAAAATCACCATATATGAAACATGACTTCCACGCACACATAAACTTCTTTAAAACCCAATGAAACGTCCCTAATTTCAACCCTAAAAAACCTAGTGATAAGTGCAATATTTTACACTTATTTAGGCCTTTTAAATTAGAGTATTTATTGGATATTTTACTGAATTATGGCTAAATCTATATATATTGTGTTCGTTAGATAAAAATCGATGAAATTGAAGACAATAAATGAGAAAACGGTGAAATATAGATAAAGTATAATTGAAGTACAAAACTAGGATTAAAGATCGCATACGATCAATTGGATGCAATCAGAAATCAATTTCCAATCAAGCAAGTTAAACTTCAAATTTTCAGCTTTAGATTAAAACTTATTTATTCACACAATAAACGTTCAAATTGAAAAAGTGATGCTTTCTAAAAGACTCATTGAGGAAGCTTTATTGGGTTTAAAAAAAAAAGAATAAATAAAATTATGGGGCATGGAAGTCATGTATCACATATGATGATTCTAGTAAGTTGATAGTTTTGTTGAGTTGTAATTTTTTTAATATTTGTAACTTACTGCTTGAAATTTCTATGTGAACATTAGTATCAAAGGGAATGAAATATGTAGATGATTGATGGAATCCAACACTCGAAGATGAGTGATCATGGGGAAACATTTTGAAGTTCTTTGAGTAAAGTGTGACCTAATGTAAGTTGGATGAGTGATGAAACAATCATTTAGTTGATTTGTAATTTTTTAACGGCCATAACTTGACACATTAGATTTTTGTTAGCCACATCAACAAATAAGATAACAAATTTTTTAGGGTGATGGATGGAGAGCAAATGGATAAAGTTCAGTGAGCAACTATAAAGTACTTTGAAATTTCATGAATAAACCATGACCATGATATAAGTTGGGTGACTATTGAAACAATTAACTCGAAAATATTCAATTGCCTGTTTAATCTTGAATTATGGAAAAATACAAAGTATTATTTCAAGGAAAAAGATGGAGGTACAGGCCCTTGTCAAGTGAGAGAGGAGGTGAGGGTGGGCCCCACCTTTTTTTTAAATGCATGTGGGGCCCAACCCCTATAGTCCCCAGTGAAACCGAGCTCCTGTACGTGGAGCTCGGTCCTTATTTCAATTAAAAGTTTAAATAATAAATTTATTTTCTATTGTAGTTACATGAAAATTGTTTTATTTTTCCTTTCAGTTTCATCCCTGCAAAAAGTCCAAGTTGTTACCAAGATTTATTTAGATTATGATATTTGTACATAAAAAAATGTATATAAATGATTACATAAAATGATGTAGAGAGAAAAGATTGGATGAAAAAGTTGATTTTATTTTAAATTGATAAATGATAACATGACATGTGATATTATCTAACTCATTATGTAAAATTTGATGAACACGTAGCAAAATTCGGTTTACTTATCTACCTAGTAAAAATTTAAAATATGTAATTAATTTTTTTTGATCGGTAAAATATGTAATTAATTATTCTTATGGACAGTGGTCTACTTTACAGCTTCAGTAATGATTGTAAGGATTTGCTCTCTTTTTCATCTGTCAATTTACCACGCGGCGCAACTTCGAATTTCGAGTTTTCAACTCTTGCTCTGTGCCATGCAGATTGTTCATGGCTGCTATTTAGAATTTGTCCGTTTGGCCCGATTATCAAGAAGAGATATAATCAAAATGTTAATAGGTTCTTGGTTGTCCACAAAAGAAATTAGGAATCGATTTTCCTTTCAATGATGGGGAAATGGGTTTTTCAGTTTTTTTTTAAATTTTTTTTTACAATGAAAACAAATTTTAATGACAATTGTAATAAATTCTATCCCCTTTAATTGATAATTTTCATAAAAACAAAGGCAAACGAATTTCAACATTTTTTCAGGTGAAAAATTATACCAATCAAACACATTTAATTGACAATTTTCAGTAAAATAAGTTCTAGGCAATTCGATTATCTAAAATTCGTTTTCTTTCCACCCAAATTTCATTCTTGCAATCAAACGGACTCTTAATGTGAATATTATAATTTTGAGTAATGCTATTTAACTTCATTGAGGTTACAATCTCAGTATAAGTGACGCTAATGTTGCATTAAATGATGGATAAAATTCAATAAGTCATTTAATTTCATATTTCATTCATCCTATCATCTAGCGTCACGTAGGCTAGGGTTGCAACCCCAATGAGGCTGCATAACATTATTCTATAATTTTTATTATATGAGATCTACAAAATTAGATATTTTAATTAAACTGCCATGAAATATTTTTTTTGTATAAATCATGTTTTGAACCTTGCCAAATCAAAAATCATTTTATTGAAAGTAGAACAATTTTGATACCACTTGTTATAAAAAGGAGAAACAAGTATGACAGAATATGAAATATTGATCGCGCAAATAAGAGCAAGATTAAAGCAAGAAAAGACTGGCAGAGGAATCGAGTAATTTTATTAATTAATCACCAATGGAGAGAAAAATAAAATTTCGGCAATTACATAAACTGGAAGAAAAGTCAAATATATATAGGGACAATCCAAGCCCTAGAAGTAATGTTGTCGATGAAATAGAATGTCTAAAAGTTTTCTTATCTTGATTTCTTTAAGTTCAACACAAATATCAACTCTTTAATAGAACTTTCAAATAGAACTTCATGTAGAATTTTGTTAAAATACTTTGAATAGGATTCCAAAAGCATTTCAAATAGAATTTTTCTTAATGTGTACTTTAATTAAAATTCTCAATTGTTTTTATCAAGGAATTCGGATCACGTCCAAATTCTAACAAATCACGTGATTTAAAATTTATTTTCTTAAGATATATATATATATAGTTTTCTCCTAAGTTATTTTATTGGAGTTATGTTCTTTGATGTTTGTATTAGAGCGAAGAGAATGTCCCTTGTGGAGTTCAGTTAATTCTCCAACAGGTCCCCAGCCCCTCGTCTGTGTAAATTTGAGTTGAAACATGCAAATCAAACTTCTCTTTAATGTTGCACATTCAATTGTATCATTGAACCAACTTGTCTGACTTGATAGTGATGACCATGTTTAATGCACCTTCAAAATCTTTACAAATAAATAGTGCCCATTAATTTCAATATATTCAATACAAATTTTAAAACATTTTTTTCTTATAGATGGCTTACGTAATTTTAAAAATTAAATTTCACGCCAATGCTCGGTCGAATATTTAGCTTCTAAAAGTGTTACCATATATTTCTTTCTTTTGTTTTTCGATTAAGTACTTGTTTGTCCCAATTTTTTTAAACTCATTTTTTTTCAATCACATTTCAATCTCATATTTCATGGGATCTAGAATTTTACCGTACACACATTACATCAATTGTTATTCAATTTTTTTTTTTAATTTAATTTTTAGTCAAATCAATTTGCAAGCAAAAATAATCCTTGTTCCTTTATATTGATTTAGGCGTGAGATTGGTTTTGATTGATGGATCCCACGAGACCAAAATTGTGATTAGTGGTGTAACGGTCTGGTCCACCATGTCAACATGGGTGAGCAGCCTCAATGATACACTCACTTCTTTTAATCATTGTTCAGTCAAAATCACCAAATATTTTTTATATGGAGAGTCCACTCTAACACAATGACCCTATAACATGATAGAGATTTTTATAACTTTTACTTTATCCTTATAATTTTTGAAACGGTGGAGAAAATGACTTTTTTTTTAAAAAAATAATTAAGTAACTTTTTTATAACGGTAGTTTAGGTGTCAACACTTTTTGTTGAGAAAAAGGAAAGGTCTTAGAAGCTGGAAAAAACAATTAGTCAAAAATGTCTAAAACTATGGTCACTAGGTTGATCTATCTTTGAAAGCTCATACGAGAGAAATAGGGTCCATCTGGCAACAGAGTTTTTATATTTAATCATGCTATATGTACAATGATTGTTGACAACCATCATTATATTCATTCATTTCAAAAAAATTTAAAAACAATTTTTTAAATCAACTGTCCGAATTTTGCCACTTCAAATATTGTCAAGAAATATTGTCAACTACGATTGCACGAGTAAATTAATTCTTTTATATTAGCCTTTTCTAATAAAGTTTACTAAAAAAATTATGTTAATTGGTGTTTGAAAATTATTTTCTAAAAGAATTTTTAGAGAAAGTTACATTTTCCTCAAAAAGTTCTTCTAACTTAAAAAACACTTTATGAAATGGATCTCAAATTTATTATTATTATTATTATTATTATTATTATTATTATTATTATTATTATTTTACTTCTCAAAAGCCATGCCTAACGTACTCTTAATAGACTCCTTGAATGCTACTTAAGCCAATTGAGTGCAAGCTATAAGTAGGGTTCTAAAAGGTTCATCTAGGCGGTGTCTAGGCTTGAAGCTTGGACAAAACGCCTCACTTCACGCTTATACACTTTTTTCCCAAATTTTAAAAGGTTGAATTTTTTACTTCCTCTCTTTCGTCTTCTCTAGGCGCACTTTATTAGTTTTTATTTTTATTTTTTTTAAAGTCTTTTATTTGACTTTAGCTTTTTATTTTATTTTTAAAAAAACTTTTCATTTGATTTTAATTTCAAGTTTTTAAAAGATTTTATTTATACAAAAGTTAGAAATGATTTATCTAAATAATTAAATAAAATTTAAGTTGTGATGCTATCTATGTTATGTAATTATGATTATGAGACTCGTTATTTGATTGCAAACTCAAAAGCATTTATGAAATTTCTGTAAATCTATAAAGTAGGACTTATCTAGTTGAAAATTGAAATTATGAAAAATATTTTTAATTTTTGCATTTTGAAAACTTGAAAATTGTTTAATTGACTAATGGTAGGAATTATTAAGTATTATTATTGTAAATGTTTGATATGTATTATTTTAATTATTAAATGATTTTTAAATGCTTAAAAATTTAAAATAATATTAAAAACAAGAAAATACCTTTTTATGTCAAAACATTGCCTAGACTCGCTTAAACTCGTAAAGCTTGAAGCTTCATACATATTCGTGCGATACCCACATGCATACGAGATTGTTGACAAGTAATATGTAAAGAGTAACATGTATTGTCACATGAGGAATAAAATTCAATTGAGTGTACTAGTTTTTGATTAGATTTAAAGTAAACAAACAAAAGTGATTTATGGTTTTTAATTATTCTAAATTAATTTACTAAAATTTGTAAAAATTCGAGTTCTGTTTATGTATAGGATGAATGTATTGGATTACGAATTCACCTATTATTATCTATTCTAATTCTCAATCATGTAACTAGTTTCATTCTTGCGTTCTTGACAATCAATAATTCTATTGTAATTAATTTTATTGTTCAAGACAAATTAAATCTATGTTAGTCACGATTCGAATCTTTTCTTAATTCAAATTTGAATAAATAGAATGCATTCAATTTCACAATTATGTCAGAGATGGAATACATGATAAATATCATTCGTAAAATTTATTCCACGCATGTTAATCAATCATTATTCTAAACCTATTATGGGCCTCTTAAAATTACAACAAGCAACCATTATTTAATTAGTGATTAAGCAATCAAATAATAAAATTAGGCATGTAAGATCAATCAAAAATTGCAAAAATTCGACTCGCGTATCTCGAATTAAAAATAAAAAATAAAAGTTTTATTTTCATCCAATACATGAAAGTAATTGGCCTAGCATATTATCTAACAAATCACACAAAAAAAATTGGAGAAACATCACCCAGAATTGAAAACAATAATTGAAAAGTGAAAAATTAATTTCTTCTTCTTTAATCTTCGACTCGGACTTTGAATTTTCTATCTCTCATGTTAATCGCCTTAGAATCTCTTGATAGCTTCTTTCTTGCGGTGAAAAATATGTATATTAATGTTCTCCTTCATTCTAGCCATCTCCTCTTGTTTAAATAGTAGGTTAAATTTGGTTTTCATATGAATTTAGGTAGAAAATGAAATCTGGGCCGTTCACCCCAAAATTTGCCCTGCGTGTGCGCCGCTTTAACATCTTCCATTTGTTGCACTTTGATTTCTCAACTTCGGTCTTCATTTATTTTAACTTTTTATGTCTTCTTGGTCCTTTAGCTTCAAATTCCATCTAATTGAATCCACACCTTCCCAATCATTGATATTGGATCCGAATAAACTATTAGCACTTTTTAATTTAGTCTCCAAACTTTGGATTCAATCACTTTTTGCCAATTTTTCACTCATTTTGTCAACTTCCATCATTTTTCATCGAGATGCGCTTAACAAACAAAATATATATAAAATTAAGCTTCAATTCATTTAAAATAAGACTAATTGCTCTAGTTTAACGATTCACATATGTGTAATGAATACACTTATCAACCCACGTTTAGTCACGTTTTACGCTTTTTCAAACACTGATTAATATTAATGAAACAATTGATCAAATATAGAACTTGATTTTAATAACGAGACGACACATGTCTGTGCAATAATATTTACCTAGAAAAAGCATCTATGTAATTTATTTCTTTTTTAAAACGTTAAAGGTAATTTATCTAATTTATTGAGACGAGATCATAGTTTGATCTGAAAGCGCATTGTTATGATTTGTGCAAGTGGGCTTCTAATAGCGTGGCGGAGAAGGGCCCTCGCGGCACGCCTTTCGGTGTTTGCCTACAAAATAATGAAGTGCAACTTTACGGATAGTCACCATAAAGTTCTTTGCCCTTATTCTCATGCTGGATCCAATTTTTTTATATGAATTTTTATTTTTTCCCAATTTTTATCCTTTCTTTCACGCATGCAATTGCTTTGGCTAAGAATATTCTCTGGCAAGCCAACAGAAATTTTTTTTTTTTTAAAAATTTTTAACTTAGGTGTTCGAGCTTGCCCGGCTAATCTTGAGAAGTGGCGATCTTTCCCCCTGATTCACTACTGGATAAATTTGGAGGCAGTCACAACTTATACACATTTAGACCGAACATTCAGGATGTGGTTCTCCTCAGGGCTAACCTTGATATTTTGGGGGCCTTATGCCAATTTCAAATATAGGGCCCTTATATTTTGAGTCTTCTTACATAAAGTTTTAGCCCCCTTGTTTGATGGAGATTAAAATCAAATTTTTAGTAGATTTTGATAAAAGTAGATGAAATGTAGATTTAAAGTTGTGAAACCCATAAAATAAGTGGTTAAATTAATTATTGATTTTAACTTTCGATATCAAACAAGGGCTTAATATAATTATAAAGAATCTAACACAAACAACTAAATCGCGAAATTTGAAGAGGAAATTAACAAAATGTCAAATTTCAACCTGCAATATAATTTACAAGTAAAGTTTGGCAAATGAAATTACAATGCAATGACATTTTCTCACTGCAATTATTTCAAACAAAAATTGAATATACATTTCAGTGATTTATATACAAAATTGGTGAATGTTAACTTCAAAAGATAGCGTAACAAAATAATGAAAATGATGATCAAATACAAATGAGTTTCTACTTTTATATCATAAGAAATTAACTTAAAAATAAGAAGTATCTATATGAACATGGACAAAAAATTATTAAATTCAAAGTACTTTCAGCAAACATGTAAAAATATTATTATTATGAGATTAAAACAAAACAATATAATAAAAACATATGTACTCTGAAGCATGCATTTTGAAGATAAGAGACAGAGAAAGAAACCTGTAAGATTGTAACAATGGCAGTGAGATCAAACCAATTTGCATTGAATCTTCAAAATTTTAATTCAAAAGGAGGTAATTTATATCTTGTTGGGTTAACAGTAATGACGGGTGATTGTTGGACATGAAATTTGAAGATACGAAGAGACCTTTTGTAACGACCCGAGTTTTTGTACACAAACCGTTAGCTTACGTACTTTTCGTTTTGGGTGAGCTTTGCGCCCACTTATCTCTCACGACTTTCTGTCGCGTACCCCAAGATTCGAACTCATAACATTTTCCGTAAGTAAGACTTAAGTTGAATCCTGGTACCAATTGGGAACGCGACAAAAAGTCGTGAGAGGTAAGTGAGCACAAAGTCCATCCAAAGCGAACAGTACATAAGCTAACGGTTTGAGTACAAAGACCTGGGTCGTTACAAAAAACGTGCATTTTTTCCAATTGGTACCAGAATTTAATTTAAATATTACTTGAGGGGAATGTTATAAGTTCGAATCCTGAAGAACGCGACAGAAAGTCGTGAGGGATAAGTGGGTACAAGGTCCACCCATAGCGGAAAGTACGTAAGCTAACGGCTTGGGTACAGAGACCCGAGTCGTTACAAAGTTGTCCAGTTGGTACCAAAATTTAATTTAAGTCTTACTTAAGGAAAAATGTTATGAGTTCGAATCTTGTGTGACGCGACAGAAAGTCATGAAGGGTAAGTGGGCGCAAAGCCCACCCAAAGTGGACAGTACGTAAGCTAACGGCTTAGGTACAAAGACCCGGGTCATTACACCTTTTGTTTGGTTAAGAAAAGAAAATGGATGTTTTGAAGATAAAGTTTCAACTCAGCTATAAAGATGGAAAGTAATGTTTGTGATAAATAAATGTAAGCGACAAGTTTTTTGACATATATATATATATTAAAGATTTTGTATTTTCAATTTTTATTAGTTTCTTATATCTACATACGATAATTTATTTTTCATAAATATAATTTTCATTTTTCTTCAACCAACCAATTAATTTTTACATAATTTGGAGCTCTCACCAAAACGGGGTCTTAGGCGATCACCTACTTTGCCTATACTCATGTCCGCTACTGGTTCTCCTCCCTGTGGATCTCCCTTTACGACGTGTTGATGAGACTTTCAAAGTGCACCATAACTTTGCCTCTACAGGACACCTGTTTTCTAACATAAATGTTGTCTTCCATCTGTTACAAGGATTCAAACCTTCGATACTTCATAGAAAATCCTTTTACTTCACCATTGCATAATACCCGTGGTCCGTGGAAGCAAGCCAACAAATTTTAACAAAGAGCATTGTGGGATAAACTCATAACATATAATTATAAGACCCTGTTTGATGGAAATTTAAATCAATTTGTTAGTAAATTTTGATAAAAGTTGATAATGTATGGTTGAAAGTTGCAAGTCTCATGAAATATGTAGTTAAAAGTTATTCTTAACTTTGATTTAAATTAAAATTTGGATTTTAATCCCTCTCAAACAGGATCTAAGTAAATTCACTTACAAGTGATAAGTAAATTTTAAATAAATAATTTGACTATTAGCATAGAACGTCCTTATGTTTGGTCTTTAGAACGTAAAATGTCTCTATGTTTTAAATTTTCGCATTTTCACTTCTATTTTCAAGTTTCATCGCAAAAAACACCATTTTTATTCATTTTCTCAATAAAAATTTGTGAAATGACAAATATACCTTTTTATTTAAATTATTTTTTAAATAAGAGACGAACACTTTATTTGAATGCAAGCGTGCATGGGATGATTTGGAGTGTGGTATTTCATTTATAGATTGTTTGAATGCGTTTATGTGAATGAATAACGGTAAAAATATTTGAATAAATAGAAAACAAGAGATTTGGTGTCAAATCTTGTGGGTAATTATTATAATATTGAATATTTGAATTTTAATTGTTGAAAAGATGATATAAATTTCATTATTATTTGTCTTCTGATCAAGATCTGATGTGAGATTTAAGTTTTTTTTTTCTTTTTTATATACACTAGTGCTGCATCGTGCATTGCATGATTACCGCTATATTTTTTTTGAGTGATATCGTTAAAATGACAGTCTATTTTAGAGTATGTAAACATTTGATTTTGTACATTGAATGATGTGTTTTAGCATTATTAATGATACCAACCTACATTGTATTTGAACTATGTATATAAATTAGTACTTCAAAATCATTGTATTAGACACAAGATATGAACATTTAGATTCCATAAATTTCGCAACTATATTTACATAATGTTAACAAACTCAACCTAGTTGATGACATAAATTGACTTGCCAAAAGTAAGATGAAGTTGATCACATTCTTCGGTAGTTAAATATAACTGAAGGACATAACCTTTGCATTGAATGTGAGAGAAATGTGAATAAGTACAGGGAATGTCAATCTAATCAATCCTCAAGAAAACAAATTAGAATGAAATGAGGAACTATAACAAACAATCAATCACGATTCTTTGAGGCATCCATGAATACTGAAAAATAACCAAAAATTGAAAAAACTCTCAAAGTTTTCGTCTACTCAATGAACAAAACCAAGTTCAAAGATTTCATTTCACTACTATCTAATAAATTTGAAATTTTCTCATCAACATGCAAAGAAATAGGGGTAGCTTAACTTCAGCTCTTTAGACTTCCAGTAAGGTAGAGTCACATGATTAAAAATTAATTAACATGTTTCTTCAGATGAAGGTTTTTAAGAAGTCCACTTTTGAAGGCCAAAGTGAAAAATGGTTACCTTTCATCGTTATGTTTTAATAGGAAAATTTGTTCTTAGAAAAATGGTAAAGGAAGCAAAGAAAATATGAAAATATTACCTATAGGAAAAATGGCAAAGGAGGAAAACGTAAACTTGAGTTAATTATGAAATAACCAACCATAAAATAAAAGAGATCATTATCAACAAAATTTAAACATAAATAAACAAAACATCTAGTCCGACACATATAGAAGAGCCAATGTAACGAATATCTCGTTTAAACACGTGAACAAAAGGTTCAAAAGAGAAACACATAGCAAGAAAACCTTCTATGTGGATAGCATTTCCTGGTCACTTATGGACTTAAATAATTAACAATAAATTCATGACACCTAATCAAAACCTCCCTTACATCTAAATAAGTTTATGAGTAAATCACTAATTTCATGCAACACAAAATTATGGGTATTGAAACCATTCTGGAAGAAATAACCAAGAGTATTCCTAAATAATGAAAGTTAATATTACCCCTTGGGAAGTATAAAACTCTCCGAGAGAGAACACAATGGTGTCTCAAGCATTTGCAACAAATTGATCATTTGGGATGATTACAACGCAAGTTGTGCATCTAGTAGATGGTCCATTGTCATCATAAAAAGCTTCCTATATTCATAAAGATATTTAGGAGGAATTATTATGAGATAAAAATGCAACCAAAAGAAAATTACAACACATTTAAACAATCATGTTGTGGTAGCTTACCAAGTTGGATATCATCTCATGGATTAAATTAATATCATACCCAATCTCATTAAGATTAGATCTCACTTCACTTACTTGCATAATATTAGTACGAGTATCAATTAAAGAATATACATTAGCTTTCATGCAAGTTGTGTGGTAACTGTTATTTTCATCTATTGAACTTCCTCACAAAGAAACCCTCAACTTCAACAAGCATACGAACACATATGAGCATCATAAGTCTGTAACTCAATTCTAATAGAAAGAAATGAACGGGTAAAAAAGAAAAACTTAATGGATTTTGTGGGGCTAGGCTAGTATTGACCGATAATTAGGGTCGATTAAATTGTTCTTTTGAAGTCCATTCTAAAATAGAACACAAAAGCAGCAAATGTTTCAATAAATAATAGAATTGGAATGGGAAATTTCAATAAATCAAACTCACAAATATTTATAACCATGCTACTATTTAGTTTTTGAACCCCTCGTAAAATGTGGAACATAAAAATATTGATTACGACTGAGTAAATATAGGAATATATAACTTTGTTATACCTTCTTCTGATGCAAATAGATTATATGATTTTAGTTTCTATCTAACAGCTAGTTCCTATAAAGAAAAAGCAGCAAAACTATTTCGCTATAATTAAAACGTCAATCTATCCATAAAGTAAGCATGATCATGGATGTAAAATACATTTTTAAAAAAATAACGGAAAACATCTTCAAATTTAAACATTCAACATACAAAAATCACAATTGAAAATTAATTTTATTTTTTACTTGTCCAAATAAAAATAAATGTAAGAGATTTTGTACCAACCATGCACATAGACACACTTACCCAAGAAATGCTCTTCAATTCTAAAAAACAAAGATACATAAAGTTCAAAGACATTCATAGCACAGTACCAAGAAATAAAGATTAATTACCACGATATGAACACACGAAAGAGGAAGGTGAGGGATCCTGAAATATGCTCGATTCTTCCACATCGGTTCTCCCAACACACATTAAGAAAGCAAGAATCCCAAAACCCAAAATCCAATTAAAAAAAATTTCATAAGACCAGATATTCATACATCAACAACCGAAATAAATTAGCAATTTCATTTTTAAACAGGCACAGAGAGTTGAAATATATTATTTGGAGACTGAATACATACCTAAGATTTCAATGTGATCATATTCTTGATTATTAAAATTTCAAATTCTTCTGCTCTCTTTAATTTCTGTCTATAAATGACAACTATAATATGGATAAATTCCTCTGTTATTCAACAATTTATGGCCTCAATCTTTATATTGCATAAGCTGAACATGTTAAACTTCCTTATAAAAAACTTAATGTTAAAAGGACATGGTACACTACTTAAGAATTTCCCGTACAAAGTCGAAATATGTTATGACACTATCTAGAAATCCTGAACCCTTCATACTATAAATCCAATCAACAATGACGACCAAATTAGCTTGTTCTATATGCAAGGGAAGGTACTTAATATGTACATGTAAATCTGCTCAGCCTAATCTAAAGCCTTTCAACTAAAATCAACCAAGCACTCTATCTAAGGATTGTTATTAGAAACATAAACTTGCTAAATAAAATCAGAAAACCAAATCTATCTATTAATAAATAAATAAATTAATAATAAGGGCAGCCACTACTTAAAAAAAATAATAATAAATAATAATAAAATAAAAATAAAGTGAGACGGAGTAGCAGCTCTCCTCACGGAGCTGCACTGCTCTGTGCGTGAGCGAAAAAAAAATGATAACCAGGAAACAATGGACTGACAATAAACAAAATCTAATAAACATATAGCTCCTTTTTTCTGTTTAACCGCCAACTTCATGGCAGATTGTATAGCTTTCCTATAACTAAATTTATCTACCCAAATGTTAGAATCCATAACATCGGAAAATATCTCGAGCATCTTTCCAAATAGACTTGCACCCATCAAAGATTCAAGAAACAAATTAAAAATCGAGAGAGAAGGAAAATTACCATCTTTGCTGTGCAGAATAGTGAACTCACTTTGCAACATTAGTTCCATCTTTCCTTTTCAAAGCAAATACACCTGAAAGAATCCACGAAATTCACACGAGTTAAAATTTCTTGCAAATCTGGATACAAAAAGTAAAATCCGACCACTATGCATTCGATTGATAGCAAAAAGGTTATATTTACTTACCAAAAAACCTTGTATCAATCATTCTCTAGAAATGGCTTGGAGAAATGGAGAAGACTGTCCGAAGAAAAAGACGTCATTGAGAAGGGAAAAAAATAGAGAAAAGAGAAAGTTCACATTCCAAAATTAAATAAGTCATAACCAAACATGAAAATATATAATCATAAAAGAAGAAAATGTACAAAGATTAACACACTCACAATGTTGCCACGTGTTTCCAGCCAAGTCCTCAACCTTCTATGTAGCCTCGACAGTCTTCTTTCCCCACTGATCTAAAACATCCTTTTTTGAATTCATTTCATCAAATATCAACACCCAAATGGTAAAGTAAAATTAAATTAAACCTAAATTAGTAGCCAACTCAAATCAGATTCAAATTACTTATCGATAAAAACTATAAAAAAAAAATAAATAAATTCAAACGTACTCTTTGAGGAAGATGGTCATGGGATGGGAGCTTAAGAGACATATGGCTTGGAATCCGCCATCGTAGTGGTAAAGCCAGAGCCGAAAATCGAAGTCGAGCCTTCCGCAGTCATCAAAACCATAACAAGAAATAGAAAAGAGACGTGATTAAAAAAGAAAAGAAACAAAAAAATAAGAAGAAGATAGAAGGAGAGGTCTTGTACAAGGTGGATGGCTGTGTGGAGAATGGAGTAAAGACTGAGAAGGTATTGAAGGTGGCTTGGAGAAATGGAGAAGGGTAATTGGCGCAAAACGTTCCTACTACCTTTTGAAGTTATTGTTGGAAACGTCCTTACCTTTTATTTTTTGATATTTTTGCCCTTATTTCAATATTTCGTTGCGCTAAAAATCATTTTCACTGTTTTAGAACGTAAAATGACCATTATACCCCTTTTTTAAAACAAAAAATTAAAAAAGAAATGAGAAATAAAGTACAAATTGTAATCATACTCTCAAGCGTTTTCAAAGAATGTAAATGAGTCCAATAAATTATTAAAATATTAAAAATAAAAATAAAAATTATCTTTTTTTCTCTCTTCCTCCGCATCCTCCTCCACCCTCCTGCCACCTTGGAGTGGGTGCAACACTGACTGGCAGAGGAAAAGCAGTAGCATTAAGAACAAATGAACCCACACGAAAAAAACAAAGATTTAAAACAAAACCCAAGATTTGGAAATTCAAATTTCTAGATCCGTATAGAAAAAAAAATTTAATTCCAACCCAGATTCACTTTCAACATTTCACATTCTTCCTGACAATTCAAGAACTCCCCTTGCACTTCAATTCCTAATTCCCACTTTCTACTGATAATTATCTACAAAAAATAACTTTTCTCTACTTTTGGATAGAGAAAGATAGAGAGATGGGCCAGTATATAAATGGGTCTTTATGCATAAATTTTGTGTATGACTGACCAATGGTTTTGAGCTGCCTTCTGATAGTTGACGGGCATAGGCGATGGTATTTTTCTGGCATCGATGAAGGCGATGTATGTAATGGAACCACAGAAACACGTAAGCAACAAGTTTTTTGGTTTATTTATTATGGGAAATAACCATTCTATTGAATTTTGGGACCCAAAATTAACTTTTAATAATTGATCTTAGTAGGGTAATTGAGGGCTTTAAGGTTGTATATTGCTCCGGTGTCCAAGGCGGTCAGAGGACGGAGTTTTGGTGGTGGAGGAGGAGGGGGAGGAGGAGAAAAGAAAGATAATTTTTTTTAATATTTTAATAATTTATTGGACTCATTTACATTCTTTTAAAACGTTTGGGAGTATGATTGCAATTTGTACTTTATTTCTCATTTCTTTTTTTATTTTTTATTTTAAATAAGAGGGTATAATGGTCATTTTACGTTCTAAAACAGTGAAAATGACCTTTAGCGCAACGAAAGGTTAAAATAAGGGTCAAAATGTCAAAAAATGAAAGGTAAAGATGTTTTCCACAATAACCTGTAAAGATATGAACGTTTTGCGCCAATTACTCAATGGAGAAGACTGTCAGAAGAAAAAAGACGTCATAGAGAGTGAAAAAAAAAATAGAGACAGTATAATTGGTAGATAAATATATTTCACATTCCAAAATATTAAAAAAAAAAATATGACATCAGTATGATGCATATGAACAGTAACAAAAGTTTGCTCTTTTATTTAAAAAAAAAAAAAAGTTGAACCCCAACCTTGAGGGTCCTTACCGCCCCGTCCCTAGAGCTTTGTGAAGGAGGTAAATTGCGGGATGTACCCCAGCAGGCCAGGGAACAAGAGTTGTCTGTATACTGCGCCTACAAGGAGTTCAATTCCATATTTCAGGAATCGAACCCCCACACTGCGGCTGCCAGCAAGACGTGAGATAACCTCACTCATGTCCTTTGTACCACTGGGCTATACTCCGAAAGGCAAGTTTGCTCTTTTATATATTGTAGTGATAGTGATTTCTTTGATTCACAATTTCACATAGAAATGGCAATGGGTCAAGCCTGCTTAAACACACGAGCTAGGCTCGTGGCCAAGGGTAGTGATAGCAAAAAAATTCGTCCCAAACGAGTTGGCGGGGTGGCGTGGGGTGGGGAATGGGGCAGGGCGAGGATGCCCCGGCCCATGAAAGAAAAAATAAATAAATAATTATTTCTAGATAATTTACCCGTTAAAAATCCATTTTAAATTTATATTTTATTCTCTAATAATAACATAATTCGAATTTTGAAAATGTAAAAAAAAATTAAACGAGACAAAAAGTTGCTTCATCCCCGCCCTGTCTAAGGGAGGGCGGGCCCTGTTGCTATCCCTACTCAAGGGGCGAGCTCGTTAGTTCAAGAGCCATGAGCTCGTGGGCCAAGTCGAGCCGAGCACACGAGTTTAATAATATTTTTTTTTTGAAAATTTTCGAACTTTCCTAAACATTTGGCTCGTGGGCCCACTCGATTGGTTGGTTCCCACCCTTGCTCGGCCTCGTCATTTGACGAGCACAAACCGTCTACGAGCCGAGCTTTAACAAGTTGACAAGTCGCTCGGCCCGTTTGACATCCCAAAATTCACATAATATTATGATATATGAACTTCATCATTTGAGTATTTTGTTGAGATATATTTGTTATTTTATCCCATCAAATCTTAAAAATTTAACTGCACACTTGGCAACAACAAACATGTTAACTTTTCATTTTATAAAATAATTCATATTTAATTTTCTTGTATATTGTCTTGGATAGTAGCTAAACATGTTTGGCTCTCATTTTTTAAAATTCATTTATGGCATGTTAAATTACTGTTACTGTCCGAGACTAAGTGGTGGATGACACTGTGATGGTAAAAATATGGTGCTTGGCAATCGGGAGATTCCAATTCTTGGGATGGTGGAGCTAAATTTTGATATGGGTTTGACTAAGGCCATTTCTGATGCCAGTTTGGAGCAAATTTTACAGCAAAAAAGATGAAACTAAACTGGAGTTTGAGGAGGGAGAGATAAGATGGCGGCGTATATGTAATTTATTATTTTAAATGGTTTTGAGATTCATTTGAACTTTTAAAAAAATATGGGAGTATGATTGTAATTTCTTCTTTACTTTTCTTTTCTATCTTTGTTGTTGTTTTGTTTAAATATGAGGGTATATTTGTCATTTTATAATTTTTTATTGAGAAATTGGATGAAATTGATATTTTCCACAATGAAACATGTAAATAAGGGTAAAAATGCAAAAAAAAAAAAAATTTGAAATGTATGAACATTTTGTACATTAAAACCAAACATAGGGACGTTTTGCTCTAATAAGCCTAAATATTTTTTTATTAAAAAAAATTAAAAATAAATAACTTACATATTTGAATATAAAATAAAAGTTAATTTCAAAATAAATAACTTTTTTTTCTAAACCAAATAAATAACCTTTTTTTTACTTAGAAAAATCAATTATTAACATGCTTCGAAATAAAAGCAAATAAATAACCTTTTTTTTTTTTACTTAGAAATATTAATTATTAACATGCTTTGAAATAAAAAGCAACTTATATGAAAACTTGGACAAATATGTAATGGGACATATCAATTAGGGAAATTCCACTTGAACAATCCCCTGGAAAACTAGAGGGTTTGTGGCACCCCCATTAGAAATGGCAATTTGGACCGTTAAAATCGAAAATTGCGGTTAATCGAATCGAATGGGGTGAGAAAAAAGAACTGATGGTGCAATTGGGCGGATATGGTATTTGATTTTAATGAACCGGTTCGTGGCTGTGTGGTATGGTATTTATGCCGTCGAATTGAAACCGAACCGATTACCCGCTTAAAAAAAACCATTCTTTTATTAGGGATGGCAATGTTTAGTGAGAAGGAAGTTGAGGAAAATGTACATTTTTTTATTTAAATATTAGTTAAAATCATTCTGGATTAGATAGTATCGTTATATTCTCTACTTACATTTCTTATTTACTATATAGGAATCAATTTTGAGTGCTGACCAATGCTAGTAAGGGTTGTAGAGAAGAATGAAGATTGAATATAAGTTAAGGTTGAAACTTTTGAATTATTGAGCATGAATCAAGTAACTATAATGGACAAGAATCAAAAGTTTATTATTATTATATTTATAATATTGTTTGTTAAATTTGTATTTTGCAATTGAAATTTAGGATAATGTTTGCATTTTCATTTGGAATATTGTGTTTTTGTTTATCATTGACTCTCTTTTCATGGATTGTTTTATATCAAGTTGACGGATGAACCTATAAAAAATAATTTATTTTCGTGGTTATTAACCGAATCGAACCGAACCGAACTGATTTAGTGGTTATGGTATGGCAAAAAATTTGACGGTTCAGTTGTGGTTTTAGCCGAACCGATCCACCCGAAATTGAACCATTGTCATCTCCTCCCCCTATTGGGGCGCAACCCCCAAGTTTTCTAGGAGTTGTTCAACAAGCACCCCCTATCAATTATATGTCTACTATGTAGCATTTTAGACTTTTATTTAAAACTTTATGTTAACATATTTACTTTAATTCTAGGTAAAATGTTAGGGTTAAAATCCCTAATGACTGATCAACCATCAATATCACTTAACATCAAAGTCTGAATTATTTTATTTAGACATGTCTATACATAGTTCTTTGAAGGAATGCAAAATTATTGAAATAGAAAATTGATTAGGGCTAACAATATTTATAGGAATATGAAAAAAGTATTAATTTCAAGATATTCTTGGAATCTAAAATATTATTACGGGATAACTGATATGAAAATAAGGAGGTTTAATTACGCAACGGACATCCCTTTCTTTTAAAGATTCAAAAAACAACTTCCTTTTTAATCTTTTATTTTTTTCCCAAAATTTTAACAACGGTTCTAAAAATACCTACATTTTCTAAAATAGCTCTAGGCATCATCTATGTGAAGCTGTAACATCAATCACTTTGTACAGTAACCTCTGTGCCACTTGTTCGAAATGAGGCTTGTAGCAGTCCATCACCTCGAATATATACTGCAACAAAGAGGTGATGTATCGCCTTGGATAACAATAGTATTTCATGCGAGGCATCAAAAGGCATAACAGAACCACCTAGGAAGATATATACAGAAAGAGATGCTACTAAATAGAGTATCAATCTTGCGTGAACTTTTGCTTAGCTAGATGCCACATGACATGCCTCGTATACACATGCATTACATGTTAAATTATATCGAGTAAGATTATGCAATACGTTTGCCTACTTGATAATTGATTGAGCTTTCATATAATTCTAGAGATACATTGATATTTCATATGTATATTAAAATAGAGTAATAGTATGTGTACATTATTTTGTACCATAAATGACATGAGAGAGAGTACATAAAAAGTGACAATTTAAATAAATGTGTTTGTTTTCTGGGTGTTTAATTCCGTTTTGTTTATTATTCTTTTAAGTTAGAGATTAAGGTTGAGAGCATGCTTGAGAGTGCCTCTGTTTGGGAATAATAGAAACAATTTAATTTATAAATATAAATGAATATTGGATAAGTAGATAGTATTTAATTATTTATGTGCCTATTGAAATGTGTGATTAAAAATGATGTTTAATTATTTATAGATAATTTATAAATTTTGTCAAATGGAGGCTAAATTATTGCAAGTTTTAAGCCTACAGAATGTTAGATAAATGGCAGCTATGATTTCAACCCACTAAGTCCAGGAAAAGATCCAGCATTACAAAAATCGAATAGAGAAGCGTAGCTCATCCATGACGATGGGCAATGGTAGACATCTTCATCGGCCAAGCCTGGAGAGGAATATGTGGTTCGAAGATAGTGTCCCAATGTGGTGGAGCCATTCTCATTTGACTCTTGACTCGACACCAACTCCTCATGGGATGGGTAGAAAGCAAAAAGATTGGCCAACTTCTTCAACCCATAAACCCAATTATCGAATGGTCCGCTCCTTAGTCGAGAGCCATTGAAATTTTTGCCATTGCTGTAAGTGTTATGCCTTAAATCTAATCAACTTTGGACATAATCACTTTTAGTATATAATTGATGCAATTTTATGGTAGATTTATTATTTAGTTAATAGACAATTAAATAATAGAGTCCGTATATTCAAATCTTAGTAATTTGTTAATCACAAAGAATTGTGATTGTGAGATACAAATTACATATGATTGAATCTTAAATCGCCGTGGTCGTAAGTGATAACGAGATACGGATATCATTATTACGGATAGACCATCACGTGTGGTATTTCTTACTTGTGAGGTAAGTAGTTGATATCACAAGCTAAAGTGTAGTGACACTAAAATGAATACGTGGATATTTTGTTATAAAACAGAACATTAGAGACCCCTCGAAAGATTTCATGTAGATAATTATCTGAGTGTCAGTGGTTAATCTCTAATTTTCGGTAGTGGGATTGGTCCTTTGAGTTGATGTCATCATAGTACCTTATATGAAGACAGTCGTGTTTTAACGGTGTTGGATGTTGCTCTGTCAAAGGCTGCTAATAAGGCATCATTCAGGTATGTTAAGAATCGTATGAAAGTTGTGAATAATCAATAGATGATTGTCACTCTTAAATAGTAAGAGATTATGATCTGCATTCCATCCAATTAAGTCAATAATGAAATCCTTGATCAATGTGTACTTAGAAGTCGAAAAGAAGTTAGCGACTTATATTGACTTAATAGTGGAATGAAAGATATGATCGATAATCGAGAATGAGACACTTCCATATCTCGTAATTGATTGGATCATATTGACGAAGGAATTATAGTTTCATGGTAAACGAACAAGTTTGATTTTGTCATACCATGTGATATTTCCCGTCACATGTATTGCCCTGACACATTGCTAGATGTCAATCTGGGACGGTGAGTGTGAATTGGTGATAAATTAAAAGAGTGTTTTAATTTATTAATTTTGATTAGATCAAAATAATATTTCACGTTGTTAGGCATCGTGACTGGGAACCGGATGGGTCGCACACAAAAAGATAACTAATCGATTGTGATTTATCAATTATACAATTTAACAAGCATTGATTGGGTGGCCTGAATTAATTAATTGGATTAATTAATTCACGGACCGAATTTAATTAAATGAATTAATTAAATATTAAACCGGGTAAGACCAAGCCCGTTTGAGCTTGTATAAATATGATTATGGTTTTCAAAAACTGTAGAGAATTTTATTATTCTTGCTAGTATAAGAAGAAAATCATAATCCTACAATCTTGTTCTCTGTGTGGATCACCATTGGAGGCTGGACAATTAGACAGTTGTGGGTGGCAGATCAAGATTGTTGGAATGAAAGAATAGCAAAGGAGTTTGCATAATCAAAGCAAGAATTACAAAGGAGTTTGTAGAATCAATGGAAGGTACAATTTCTATCACAGTTTCTATCTAAACACAAAGAGATCCTTAGTGGGAATCGAAATTCGTTTTAATTTTTTGCTGCGCATGATAAGTAGATTCCCAACAATTGCAACAAGTGAATAGGGTTACCCGTTTGGTAAATTCTTTGACCCATTATGCTTTTCAGGTACACTCAGCGATAGTGTTTATGTATCGGATATAAACTTGCAAAAAACCTCCGTTTGGGGAGAATTTATAAATAGATAGAAATAAGTGTTAAATAAAGAGAATAGTATTTGTGGATCTATTGAAATGTGTGATTGAAATAAAGTTTAATAATTTATAATCATTTATAAATTAACCAAATGGGGGCAAAACATGCAAGAATTGCTAAGTTGGCTATGTTAGTATTTACTTTGAGGAATGACAGGTGAAAAACCCCTTGGAGCTTTTGGCTTGAAAGGGAAAAATCTCCTCGAAAGCGTGGAGTTTTAGACGATGATCGTTAGCAGCATACAAATGTCCTCTTTTTGGAACAAAACAAATATCACTTAGAAATGAGGTTTGGCTTCGAGAGTACAACTTAAATATCATTTAGAATGAGGTTTATACTCTAAAGTTTTGATTGATGTGTAAAGAAATTGCATGGTGACAAAGATCATTTTCTTACAATTGGAATTGGCTTTTTAAGTCGGATCTTTGTGCTAACTCATATTACTCATTTTTTAGAGTATGAAGTAAATTAAAATTTAATTTTTTTAGAGTGCGAACCAATTTAAATCAGTGTGTTTGTTTTGCATGTTTCTAATCCTGTTCTGTTTATTATTCTTTCAAGTTAGAGATTAAGGTTGCCAGCATGCTTGAGAGTGTTTAAATTAAAATTGCAATTTAATTTATAAATAGATAGAAATGAGTATATACGCAGATCGTATTTATGTGTCTACTAGAATTTGTGATTGAAAATGAAATTGAATAAATTATAGATAATTTATAATTTTTTTTAAATGGAGCAGAGCTCATCCACAATTGATGGGCAATGGCAGCAATCCTAGGCATTTTCATCGGTCGAGCTTGGAGAGGCAGCCCTGATTCAAAGCCGGTGTTGCTCTGATGTAGTGGTACCATTCTCATTCGACTCAACACCCAACTACTTGTAGGTTGGGTAGAAAGGAAAACATGGGTTGACTTCTTCAACCCATTATACCCCAATTATCGAATGGGCTACTCCATGGTCGAGACTATTGAAATATTCGCCAATGCAACAGTTGAACAGGGTTATCAATGTGGTTAATTCTTTGACCTGTTATGCTTTGCTGGTACACTCAATGATGGTGTCTATGTATCAGATACAAACTTGTAGAAAAGCCTCAATTTGGGGAGAATTTATAAATAGATAGAAAATGAGTGTTGATGAAATGGATAATATTTGTAGATCCAATAAAATGTGTGAAAATAAAGTTTGACAATTATTGTTATTTATAAATTAACCAAACAAGGCTAAAAATGCAAGAATCGCTAAGTTGGCTATGTTAATATTTACTTTGAGTCTCTTGGGGCTCTCGGCTTGAAAGGGAAAAGTCAACTCTGAAGTGTCAAGTTTTAGACGATGATCGATAGGAGTTTCTAAATGTTCCCCATTTTGATAAAAACCTGAATGTCATTTTGAAATGAGGTTGGGTTGTAAGAGTACAACTATATCGTGCTCTAAAATTTCGATTGATGTGAAAAACTTGTATGGTGAGTGTTACGTTGAAACCTATAAGTGTACGGAATTGTTCTACAAGTAAATAGAAATAGTGAGTTTTGAGTTTATCGTTCCCGTCATGAATAAGTCTAATGTTTAGTTCAATAGTTGTTACTAAATTTGAGTGTGCGTGACATCAGAAAGGTGATTTGTTTGGGTTTTCGTACTACTTCTAATCTATGAAAGCAATAAAAGTGAAGTTTTCAAATGTGAGATACTTTATTGGAATCCTGAATATTCCTATCGCCATTTATTTCAACTCTTAGTTCACAATATAGTTACTTACATGCATTTTGACAATCGATAACACTAAATTATTCAATGATCATTTTCAAGACACACGAACCTACGATTAACACGATCTGATCCTATTCCTAATCAGAATTCACATGAAAATCATGTCTTTAGTTTAAGTTATCTAAGTGATTGTTTATGTGAGAGATTATTCCTAATTCTAACTATATGTGTTAGTTTGTCGTGTTCTTAACTCATTTTTAGTATTCATACACTATAACAAACAACTTATTATCTAATTGATAGACAACCAATCAAATAATTATGATAGGAACGCAAAAATGATCAAGAAAATCGGGAAACACTAAATTAATCATTTTAAATTAAAATAAATGCACAAAAGGGTTCATCGATCATCTAATACAATGAAGAAATCTAACCTAACATCCTATTGATTTAATTATATAAGAAAGAAGGAAATAATATTACCCGTAACGAACAATTATACAAGAAAGTGGAGAAACATCCAAATCTTGAAAAGGGAATAAACAATCTTGCAATAATCCACCTTTGAATTAATTATTGGACTCGTTCTTCGACTCTAAAATAGATTAAATATGTAGGGTTTTAGGTCTTGGGAGGTTGTTCACCTTCTGATCGAATTTTGATATTTGAAGGATGCCAAAAAGATTGTATTGAATTGTTATCAAAACAAAAATAAGAAAAAAAGGATTTTTTCCCCATTTTGTACTGAGACGCGCTCCTAGACATATCTAGGGCGTGTGCCTAGCACCCCTTTTTTTGGTTGAGGAACGCACCTTTCCTGCAGTATTTTTATCATAAGTTTCTCCCAATATCCGATTGACATAATTCGAAGTAAGTTGGAAAGCTAAATCGGAAGGTTACAATTCTTTTAGAAATATCATTTTTTCAATTCAAACGTTGACTATGCCCAAATTGGATCTCAATATGAAACTAAAAATCTGAAGCATAATTTTTTCGGCTGAAAATTGATGTGTGATAATACATTGACTATTTTTCATTCATTTGACCTATTTCCTCTTCTAATTGACCTCTAGCACTCTCCAATTTTCATTGTGAGATCCAATACAACTTTTGAGTATTTGCACTTTGGTCTACTAACTTTGAATTAGCTTCATTTTAGCCATTTTCATTTTTTTTCTTTTGATTCTTCGTTCAAACTTGAGCTTTTCCAAATAAAAGTAATAAATAACAAATTATGCACTAATTCGTCCAAAAAGTAACAAAATATCATCATTTAGGACCTAGAATAAGTGTAAAAACTACATTTATCAGTGAGAGTGATCATTTTCTTTTGATTAGAATTGGCTTTTTTGGTTGTATCTTTGTACTTTGTAGTAAATCATATTACTCATTGTTTAGAGCATAAAGGAAATCAAAATTTACTTTTTGTAGAAATTAAGATTTATTTTGTAAAATAGTAAATTTTGTAAAGTAAAAAAGGTAACTTCGAACTTTATATCTACAAAATGAGTAATTTAAACAAATAACTTTCGCTTTTAACTTTAGGGAGAAATGTTGCTAGTTAATCCAATGAATATATATATATATATATATATAATTTTTTATGTGGGCATAACCTTGGTTATGTTTATATACTAAAGATATAAAATTCTGAGATAATTTTTTCACTTTAGATTTTTCAAAACCTTTTTTTTTTCTTTTTCTTTTTAATACATAGTTATTATATATTTCTTTTTTGGGTGGGGAATGGATAATCCGTCACTGACATGAAATGACAATTCAAATTGCATGAAAAATATGATTTGCCGAGAGCAGTTTACCAGGCTTTATACAGGATACTCACAATGGAATGGGCCCCATGTGGGACCCTCATGTAATAAAAAATTGCAAAAAAAATGTTGGCCCACCACATTGTGAAAAGCCTATAAAAGCTCCGTAAATTTTCTCCTTAGTATTGTAGCATTGCTCATCTCTATATTGTGTAGGACTGAATCGAACTTGAAATATTTTATTTAGGTCAGTTCAATTTCCTCACAATAAATGAAGGTAGTTAGCATAAGTGTAACATTTTAATTTAGGATAAAGCTACTTTGACATACGATTTTAACAGAAAGCTTGATATAATTGCATGTGGAGGAAAGTCATTGGATAAAAAAAGTTAATTGTGTTTTAAACTGTTTAATGATAAAATATCATGTGATATTAAGTCAAACTTTATGTTCATGTAACATATTGTTTAATTTATTACTGTTTCGATCAAATTAATCTTTGTTCGTCCCTAATTTTGATGCTACATTCACATATTAATTAAAACAAGACTAGCATCTATACAAGTCCTCTTTCATTTAGTCGATTTACTTAAAATCTTAATTTAGGGTGAAATGGAAATTAATCGAAAGTAATTTTAGCCTTTTAGGTGCACTTTACCAATAAATTATCGGTTTTGGTGAGAAAATTGTCATTTTCATGTGTCCAAAACTGTGATTTTGTGAATTAGACCAGTTCATATAACGGGTCGAACCCGGATGATCCACTGCCGGTTTAAAGAAAACTCGAAAGGTTCAACGAACCCGACGTATACATTTACAAGTCAGACCCGGATCCGGCTGATACCGAGCGCCGCTCCGCTCCTCTCCCGCGCCGCTGCATTACGTGAACAGAAGTAATATAAAAATATATAATTTGCGTAATTTGAGTACAATGTTCAATCTCAGATCAATTATCAAGAGGTATAAATGCATTTTCTCTGATTTTTTATATCCAGATTTCTATGGAAAATATAATATATCTCTATCATCGGCTATATGTATATGTTTAGTATTTATTTTATAAATTGAATTTAAAACGGAATTTTGACATGGTCCTTTATGCTTCCTTAATCATTCCATTATTATTATGTAGATTAGGTGTTTGTAAAAATGTTTCACAGTGTTCTTCATTCTTTTTCTCTTTCTCAAGTTGCAAGTGAAGTATTTTGAAGCTTTAGCCGTATCATTGTGGAATTTGGCTTTTGACTTGGAATGCACGTGTAAGAAAAAATTTTGAAAATTGATTCAGGGTCTTGCTGCATGTCAGGCCAGCATTTTTAACTGCAGTTGCTGAAAAACACGGCTGGAAAAGTCACTTTTAAGCATGACGAAATATCTTCTTACTCGTATTCTTCTTGAATGACCCCTGACAACTCTAAACTCAGTTCCTGCCAAATGACTATACTTGGGTGTTGTTTAGTTTGATTTACTGGCTTCTGCTTTGTCTCTGAAAGAAATTCATGATCATTGTATGAAAAGATCATGATCCGTTTTTGGTTTATATTAGAATTAGAGCTCTCTCATGCGTCAGTACTTTTATCTCAGTCTTGTGCTTGTGTGATGGAATCAAACTCAGTTCTCAATCAAATTTCTGTTTCAAATGTCTTCATGATGAGTAATGTGTCCTTATGCAGAGAATCTTTTATTTGGTACAGTTGGCTTGTAAGAAGCATTTCAACTCCTTCATGTTTATCAGAAGCCACTTTGTTGGCAAGTTTTATTTGCCATGACGGATGTGTTAACTTGAGGAACTATAAGTTGGAGAAATATCTTCGACTATGTACCCATGGATCTCTTTCGTCAAACACTTCAATTGTTAAAAGATGGTATGTATGTGAGCCACACAGTATTAATTTGAAGCTGGTACATGCTAGACATATGAGTAATGCATCAATTGAGCTGAAGACAGATGAAGACGTGGTCAGATTTAACATTGGAAATCAGATTGCTATAGAAGGATCTCAAAAGAAAGGAAAGAAGACTTTGAAACGGCATAAACTCTCAAGGAAAGCTAAGCTAAACGAACTTAGGTTCTTCAGATTAAAAGCGAAGAAGAAAATGAATTCTCCAAATCCAGAAGTAAGAATAAGATACAAACTTGAAAAGGTTAGTGAAACTAAACCTTGTAAGCAGCTTCGAAGGAAAACAAAAAAAGGACATCAGCTCAATGCAGTAGATAGAACGATGTTCTTGAATTTTGATTTGTGCTTGTGTCTTAACTTTATTACTATGACACCTTTTCTTTTAGGCAAAAAGAAAGGAAGAATGGTTGATTGAGACACTGAGGAAATATGAGGTACCTAAAGCGCCGCAGGAAACGTATGATCCCGAGATCTTGACTGAAGAGGAGAAGTTTTACTTAAAGCGTACAGGTGAGAAAAAGAAAAATTATGTTCCAGTAGGGAGACGAGGAGTATTTGGAGGTGTTGTTCTCAATATGCATCTTCATTGGAAGAAGCATGAGACAGTAAAGGTTATTTGCAAACCTTGCAAGCCTGGTCAGGTTCATCAGTACGCTGAGGAGCTTGCTCGATTAAGCAAAGGCATAGTTATTGACATAAAGCCAAACAATACCATAATATTCTATCGTGGAAAAAATTATGTTCGACCAGATGTTATGTCACCTCCAGATACCCTATCAAAAGCCAAGGTAATTGACTTTTTCTTCAATAGTTGTATGTTGACTCAATTTGTTTACTCGTAGGAGTCAATTTGGCATTGCAGCTTGAGTCCTGGCACTGTGTCTTGAACAGCCTAAATTGAGTTCCTGACTTTCGAGTTATAAAATATAGGATATCTGATCTTAGTTTAGCTGAGCAACTGTATAATTGTTTTTCATTACTTTTTTGTTTATTTGCTCAAGATCGGTATGCATAGAGCAACATAAGATCTGGGTGGTATTTGATGGTCATAATGTATCTGGACTGTATATTCCACAATCAAGAGTTTCGCAATATGATTTTATAAGTTTGATTATTAATTGCAGGCTCTGGAAAAATATAGGTATGAGCAGTCCCTTGAACACACAAGTCAATTTATTGAAAAATTAGAGAATGAGCTTGAAGAGTATCATAAGCATCTTGCTCGGTATAAAAAAGAGAAGGAGACTGCACAAGAGGTAGTTTTTAATACCTGATGTTATCCTCTACTGTGTTAAATCTTGTAGTTATTGTGCTCTATTTGATTGACGTAAATAATTGAATTGTGGACATTGCATGTTATCCTCTACTGCCTCCTTCCGCTTCTTCCCATCACAGGTTTTCAAGCATTAGTTAATAATTGGCATTTTTCGTATCATAGTGCTATTCTGGAACTGAAATTGAAGAACTTTAAGTAGTAATTATATCTGGTCATCGTTCAGAATTTTCGAATTATTCAAGATGAAATTTGACAGTTTAGCTTTTTATCACTATTTCTCAGTTTAAGACCCTCCAAGTCTGCGAGTAAATGTGAATGAGAAACAAGCCACAGTAAGTGTAGTGGTCGTGGAAAAACTTTTCCTTAAGAATGTATGTTTAATTTGCAGGATGAAGGCATTGCAAAACCCCCTTTAATACGAGGGGTATGTAAATAGGAGACGACAAGGAAAGGTCCTTAAATGATGCTATGGAACAGAGAGCTCCAATAGATGGCTGGTTCATCCTGCAGCATATGTGCCTTGCATGAGTGAATATTCGCCCAAATATTATTTCAGCTTAAATATAAGAAGAAATTGCACATTCTTGTCTCTGTCTGTAGGAATTACTTCTGCTCTCAGTTGATAGTTCGATTCACCCATTCTTTTGATGCACATTTTACTCTGACTTGGCCAATGCAAACAATCCTCTTAAGCTTGGAGGATCATATGGGATAAGTGGGGAGAACAAGTCTTAGGTTTGCAGCACGTGTCTTCCGGTGGTGGCTGTGCCCAAATTACTTAAGGCAGCTCCACCAATATGGGGGCAATGCCGCCAAAGAAATCCTGGACGATTATGTTGAAGAGCCCTTCAAGTCGAATTTGCAACTGATATTGAAATCCGGGACAAAGAGTTGATCTAGCAGTGTTTGTCATTTTGGTTGTCAAAGGAAGGTCGTAAAATTGCTGAGTTCGAGGCCACAAATTGAAGCTTTTCTATATTTCATTCAGTCAGAGTCTCCATGAAGGTTACTTTGTTAAGTGTTAAAAAAAGCGCATAAATAAAAGATTTTCCAAGTTCTGCTCAATTCTCTGACCATTCTTTCTAATCAATCCCTTCCATTGGTTAATTTTCGTATTATCGTTCGGGTTTGTCCTATGTTAATTGTTTCGTACACGCTGCCACACCTGCATGAGTTGGATGAAATTTTTACATTGGAGTAGGTGTTGAAAATTTGTTGCTCAAAACCAGGGGCGGAGCTAGGATTATTATTCAGTGTGGATAAAATTCTCTTGATGTGTTCATATCCTTTACACATTCCAGCAATTCTTTCTCAATTGTCGTCTTTATAACAAATATAGCTGTGCTCGCTTTGATTATCTACTTTTACATAGCCACGATTTTGTCTAGCAGTATCGTGTCATCCTGTTAACTACTTCCTATAGGTCTTGTTCTTGGAGATAAAACTCTATATAAATTTGTTATGTGGTATAATTTTTTGTTATTGAGCTTTTTCATTTCGTCAACGACTTTTAGGTTTTCTATCATGATTTAATTTACCTCCTTGCAATCAAACAAACCTTAAAGAAGCTTCAAAATTTCCCTTTGTACTAGTACGCCAAAAGCTCAAAAAATTTGTCTATGGTTGCTAATCTAAAATATCAAGTTGTTAAATTTAAATATTAAAGAAACTATTTAATTAATGAAAATTTGTGTAATATTTTGGCCCCGTTTGGTAGGGATTTTGAGAATTGATTTTTTGACCGTTAGAAGAAAAGTGGGGTCCACATGTGAGAGAAGAAGTCAAAAATTACGGCTTGAATAGTAAAATAACGGTCAAAAAATCAATTTTTTGGGGCAAAAAATCCCTACCAAACGGGGCCTTTGTTATAAAAACACTCTCTCCCCACGCCAATACGTCACCTCACTATCTAAAACACCCACTCCACTAAAAAGGTTGAACCCCAACCTTAAGGGCCCCCACCGACCCTGCCCTGGGTCGTCGTGGAGGAGGTAAATCGCAGGATGTGCCTCCCAGGAGCCAGGGTGGAGAGCACATAGATAGGCCAAGGCTGTTAACCCATATGGTAACTCTCGCTTGCAACAAAGTCAATTCCACCTTGCGGGGAATCGAACTCTGCACACTGCCGCGCTGAGTCCTATCCACCCTCCCTTTTGCTACTAAGAGATATGCCCTGGGGGCATAAAAAAAAAAAAAAAAAAACACCCACTCCACTAACTTTGCTACAAGTCTGCCACTTCAATCTCTCTCTATCACACCTCTCAACCGTTTTGTCTCACTCTTATCAATTCTCTGTTTCTCTTGTCACACACCACTAACTTTCATAACTCTCAATTCTCACACACCACTCTTATATTATATATGTATGTATCTTACGAGTATATCCAAATGGAGTGTGCGAGAAAGAAAGAGGCAGTGCATGTACAGTGCATACCTGCGCTCGCACGTGTGTAGTGGAGGTAAATTCATTAGAAATAGTGGTAATGAAGTAAATAAATCTTAGCATCAGACCTTAGAGATTCTTCAATGTTGATGATTTATTCAATTCCATCAGTTTTTGCCTTCTAGTTTGTGGGCACCGAGAATTGAAAGGCCATATGCCGCACTGGACCCTTAATAGCTTTGTCCCTATTCAAAACCAGGGAGGATGAATTGAGATTTGAGTGGATGAAGTGGAAAATCAAGCCATAAAAATGGCCTATGCGATTGCATTAGCATTTGAGGCTTGCGGTCGCGTTTGGATTTTCAGGGAACCAAAAGGCAGCCAAAGCTATAACTATGCGACCGCATAATTATAGCCTATGCGGTCATATAGTTATAAAAATTTGACCGTTGGCAGGTTTTTTCGAATTTTCTGGTGGTTTTGTTAATGAAACATTACACCTCTTTACTTTGAGTTGAAACCACTTCTTATGGGATGATTGGAAATCTATAAATACTTGATGGTTTTCATACCTAAACACATGAAAATTCATTCCATTATTCTCCCAAAACCTTTGAAGAAATTATACATATTTCAAGCTTTATTTTTCACAAGATCACTTTGAAGATCATCTTTTTGCTTTTGGTGCTCTTCTTTAGGCTTGATCAATCCTACAAACTATTTGTCATTTTCAATCCTTAAAAGCAATCGGAAGGAGGTAATTATCGTTTGAGGACAATAATATATTCTTCATATTTAAGCCTTTGTCGAATTTTGTTATCATCGTCCTCTTCATTTTATGTTCTCCATTGCTACATTATATATTCATAACAGTAAGTGTATATTTCCATTGTGTTCGGTCTGAATCATCGTCTATAAAGTTTTTTACAATGTCTTGTTCTCAAGATTAGCACATGGAATGACGATTATGATCTAGATTTTGTTTTAACATTTTGTACTCCAACTTCTAAACGATTTGCGGGGTTGAACAAATGGGGAAAAAGAATGAATGTTTTGAAATAAAGAAATTCATTGTATGATAACGTTTGATAGGATGAATATTATTGCATTTATTGTTCCGAGTTCAACAGTACACGGATGAAGGAAGATCTAACACCACAAGAAATTTAAGGTATGCTCGAACTTGGACTTAACTATTAATAGATGTAACTCGAGAGTCTAAGCACATCACATCTAGTTTTATAAATATACTTCTCTACTAATTAAATTATGCTATGTTTGATAATCGATCACGTTTTAGTACTTAGTATTTGGACTGATTTGAGGCGGGGTTGGTGGGTTTAAAGTGACTTTTGGAAAACCTTAAAAATCGAATTTATTGAAGAAAGTTAATTAGTGACAAGGTGTTATGATGACATGTTAATCAGTCCACGTTTAAATTTTAAACCTAAATTGACATAAGTTACTTGATTGAGACAAATTGAAATTAGATGCGTCAATTTAACATTTTTTATGAAAGTTCAGTGACCAAAATTGAAATTAATCATTTACTTTCTTGTTCTCATGAAGTTTGTAAGTAGCCAAGAACACAGACACATGAAATAAGAGTTGAACTATGATATATGTACATTTTGATTTACATTTTGCCACGTGATATTATCCAATTAGACAGTTTAAATTTCGAATAGTTTTTTCATCCAATTGACACTTTGACAACTATATAAGTGTCAATTAGAGTGTAAAAAAATCAGTGTACAAATAGAAAAGTCTACAAGAGTTTCCAAAAAAATAATATCAGTCGGCAACTTGCATTCAAGAGAAAAAGTAAAACTCACTCAAATATGAAACGTGTGAAAGCATATCAAGGAACCTATACATATATACACACACCATATACAATATCTTGAAAACAAGAAAGTCGGGTGTACTACAACAGAAATAACAAAAAATAAATAAAAAATCAGCATCTATATTTGAGGTCGCTTTCTGCATTTCTATACGCGCCCATGCATAATATACAATGATCGTACCGATAACTTAACTTTGCTTAATAGAAACTCTCTTCTGTACTTCTTCGAGAATGGTAAGACTTGATTCTCTGTATCAACAGCAGTTTCTGAACTGAGTGAATCATGGGCACGTAAATAGTAAGTGTGCTATTGAGCGATCTACTTCCATGTTCATAACACCAGTGCACCTATAAATAAACACCACTGGTATAAGAATCATCAAAGAACTCTAAACACAAGGGGGAAAAATGCATAAGCCTTTGGCATCAGTTTCAGCAAAACAAATTCATTATTACATTTAGGTTATGCAGAATGCTTGAATATTATTTAGGATGTGTAAATATGTGGTGACGTACTTTTTTGCGCATTCAGCCATAAATGTTTCACTGGCATCTCTTTGATTTCCGGAGCTGTTGTTCAGGTTTTCAAGTCGCGGTCTCTGTTCAGCAAGGAGTGCTAAACGACATAAACCGTCTCTTATGCATAGCTTCGTCTTTAAGTTCAACTAAACAAAAAATGTTACCCGCAGTAAGTGACAAAGCTGCTGAATATGTATGAAGAGATAAGCACTAAACAAATGATAGGCAGTTGGCATATATGAGGCATGGAAGCACCTAAGAACTTTAGAATGGAAATAAAAAGATGTAACTCTAGTACTTGTTACCGTAATAGGCCGCGCGCGTACAAGCTTATTCCCCGCCTCAGGCCTATATGTATGTACGTGCCTATACCAAATGAGCATCTTTACCAAAACCTTGCGTTTGGGTGGTCCAACGGAAAATTTATCACGCTGTCCCCTTTCTCTGTTTCACCGCTTTGGAAGAGGGCCTTAGAATGAAATTATGAATCATTGGACCCCCTCGAAAAGCTCTGTTACCCACAGATGAGAGTGATCAGGGAGGACAACACGAAGTTAATTACTAAATATTCGAGATAAGTTTTACCACTTGGTCTAAAAGCAATAATGCCACATGTATATCATTAAATATTTTCTTCACACATCTCCTACCGTGTAGGTGGGGTTTATTATTTTCCCATCAAAGCCTCAACCGTCGACAATTTCATTATATGGATGGCAGTACTTTAACTCAGGACCTTTGCCTGCTTAGATACCATGAACACTAAGATGATAGAGTAAAATTCTGATATTGTTTCATCACGAATAAAATTTTGATCATACATGTGCAGAATGGATTATATCTAAGAAAAAACATACATACAGGTAACAATGCCTATTAACATGGAAACTATAAGCCGTAAGATGAGGTTACATCTACATCATTTAATTATTGTTATCAACGTGTTATATAATTTAGTGAGGTTGATTATCTTATCTAGGTAAGTAGTCTAAAACTATCTTATTCCATTTATCTTTTCACTCATGTTGATTTTGACAGAATTCCAAACCCTACAGAATCATGGAGAATTGAAGTTTAATGCAATCTTCGGTCTCTAGGACATTAGCATTAAATGGTTACATATAATAATTCTGTACTCCTATTGCCTGGAAAATTGCATCTAACTAAAAAACTAAAAATTTTCTGAGATGCAACTGTATATACTGTTAACTTTTTTAAAACTAAAAACTTTTGGTCAATAAATAATACTCAGACACAGAAATTACTGGATTTAAACCTTACTACAATCCATTACGATGTTACCTGCACATAGTTCTAAACGTTTTTCTCACGTATGATAAGAAACCGGGCAGTATAAATTAATAGATAAATTAATGCTCAAAGAGTTGCCATTAGAAACATTCATAATGCACCACAAATTAAAGCTTACATATTTCAAAATCTAGAGAGGACATTACCTGTTCTGTGACATGCTGAAGCTGGAGAAAACTAACTGCTTCCGGTGAAATATCATCCAAATCCGAACTCATTGACAGGCTTTCTTGTACATCTGAGGAACATAATTCTGCTGGAGTTACTATCTTGATTCCTTCGACATCACAGTGATCATCCTGTTTATCTCCAGAATGGTGGACTTGCTTTTCTAGTGATACAGAATCACATGTAGCGTGATAAGAATCTTGACCCATAGCTTGCTGTTGATATTGTACGTTCACATATGGGAAAGCTTGATGAGATGTGTCCCTGTCAGGAGATTGAATGACTTCGCTTGGCAGGTTACTGATATAACTGAAAGAACTACCATTTCCCAAGTATTGTTCTGCTCTTTTTCTCTCAGACAGGTTCTGGTGCTTTGACAGCATTTTGCACTCATCGATCTGCCAGGTATTTTGCATTGAAATTGTTACATATCTAAACAGTTCGAAAATCATTCAACTATAGTAAACATCATCTTTCAATGAGACAGCATCAACAGATTGTAATTTCACCCCAAAATTAATAAAACTTCAATAAATAACTGTTACATTATGAGGATTAAAAGTAAGCACACGTAATTGGCAGGAATAATTCCATCTCAAGATACATCGATATTTAAAATGCCATTACATTGCTGCCACCATTAGAGTGATTCTTTAATTACATCTTGGCCTAAACTTTACCACCGAATCTAAGTCCCCGCGAAAAACATAATACCCAGTGGTGAATTTTGCTTCCAAAATTTCACAAGTACCAATAGAAAAGAGAAGAAACTCTGATTCCAATCACAATGAAGCACACTGACCTGATCTCTAGGTGTAAACTCATCTTTGCGGTCTGAGCTAGAGGGTCCATTCACGATAGACAGATGAGAAGCAAATTCATCCCTACCTAGGGGCCAGGAACTCTTTTTGGACCCAACGGGGGATGTTGCCAAGGCTGAATCATCATTAATAGCACAGGTCACAATCAACTTTGATAGGTCATGGTTTTCTGAAATATTCTCCATTGCATTTGATTCAGGATATGAAAGCTTCAATTCTGACTTTGGCACATCCCTTGATTCTCCTAGAGCATTGGGTGATGAAAACCAACCAAATTCATCTTCTCTGATGGTCCCAAGTCCATACGTTGAATCACAACTTCTGGAATACGGGATCCAAAGATAAGTTAATAAATGATGCAGTGAAAATTATAAGTTCCTAACCTCAAAAGGAGAAGGCAGGCAATTACCTGAACAACCAGTCAACATCCTCAAAATTATCAAAGAAGTTGAGATCATTGTCTATTTGGGGTGTGTCCCCAAGTGGATAACTGTAAGAGTGGCTATGATCTGCAGAACCCTTCTCATCATGAGTTGGATCATTTGCACAAAACTCACTACCAGTGGAGTCTGTATGATTGTTTTTGATGTCATGACCTGATGTTTTGGCATTATCAGATATTGAGTCGCTATCAGATGAAGTAGGAAACAAACTATTTTGTTTGTGGGATGATGAGTATTTTTCCAACGTTGAGCTCCTTCTATTATATTCTCCTCCATCTCTTTCATCATCAACGTATCTATAATTGTATTCATCTATAAAATCACCTGAAATACAAGTTACTTCACAGCGAGGTTTCTTAAAAACATCACCGTGAAAGGAATTTCTATTGACCCGTTTGTCACCTGACTGGGGCACTATATGGTCATCAATCTGACAAAATTCATCCCAAACTGTACCATCAATCTGTTAAAAGTAGTTACAGAATTTTTAGAGGTAAAAACTGCAGAGAAAAATCTTACAAAATAAGTTTACAAAAATACAACAGATCAGTGAATAATGAACTCATGAAACCTCGAGGCAGTTGTGCAAAAGACTTTCAACCATGAATTAGGTACAAGTGCAAATATAAACCTCAACCAGAGGAATTTAAGCAGGGGAGAGAATATTGTATTTGCTTCTCAGCCAGTTTCCGCAACTCACTGCACTTAATGTATATCATGCAGGTTTGAAATACATGCGTATCCTCAAGGGTACAGTCTCCAATAATACGTGTGCATTACAAAACAAGGACAAATTCTGTGAAACTGTTAATTTCTCTTTTCTTCCTAGAAATTCATATAGATAGATGAGAAATACTTTTATTAGCTGTATCGCCACTCATATTTTAATTGTGAATTCCCATTATATTTTCTTATACAAACATACACAACATGCTACCAAAAAATAAAAGAAAACAATATAAATATAATGAAAACAGGACAGAATTTTATTTTCACATATACATAGAAGCAAAACATAAGAAAGAAAAGGCATAGTCGTGCTCTAGCCAATCAAATAAACCCCCACCTTGTAAGTGCATAAATCTGACATTTCTTCTAGTCCCCACGCTGTAACCGAACTGCACACTGGTTTCTTTATATTTAAAATCCAAATCTTTCCTTCACTAAATCAATCAAAACAACAATCACAAAAGAACACTTTAGTATTACCTCAAAATCATCATTCTACTGCATCAATATACATACAATCTCCAATCTCAAACTTTCGGAAAATCCAAGAAAAATGACAAGTCACTATTAAAAGTGGAGAATATATAAAGGCAACAAAACTTAATTGCCTTCCACAAGCTAAATGATCAATTTTTGCAAAAATGTAGATCAATTAAAGGTATATAAAATTTTATCAAATAGAAGGTACCAGAAATATAAAATCATATGGATGAAGGAATAGTTAGTGCCCCGGAAAAACATACTCCCACAAAGATAGACTTGTTTCCAATTTTACAGAGATTAAAAAAATATAATTTTTTCTTAAATAGGAGTAGCTCCTTTTTTCAATAATAAGGCAAGGGATATATTAAAAAGCTAACAAATTAACTATACTCTCAACCAGAAAACTGGCCTTGGACATACAGAAAAGGAAAACAAACCTTTCTTTACCAGGGAGGGAGTAGTAAATATACCCAAAAGAACTTCGATCGTTTCCATCAGAAAATTAGTGAAAGTACCAAAATTTAAAAATAATAAAAATAATAACAAAAATTAATCTCAGAGATTCAACTTTCTTCGGAAAATCTAAACAAAGAAGCTATTCAATCGACAGCAACAAAAATCCGCAATAAAAATAACAGTTAATACTTTACAACAAGATCTTGCCTGAAAACTCACCAAATATTATAAAAACGAAGCAAGAGTTCGAAAATGATGATTTAACTCCACATAGCCATCAGCAGAAACACTAAACTTGAATCACAAATTTCGGAATTGCGAGGATACAGAGAGAATGGAGGATGAGAAAAAATATTTTGGATAATATTTTAGACTTTCAGTTGGTTCATTGAACAGATATATATTGGACTCACGGTAAGCGCCACGTGGCGAAGAAATCCAAACAAAGGCAAGTGGAATTAGAATTCGTGGACGACAGAGCGAGTGGAGATGCGATCTGTAAATGCGATCAGAATTCGTGGACGAGAGAGCGAGTGGAGATACGATCCGTTACTAGAATTTTTTTGGTCCACGTGTCAATTAGTTTTTGGACAACGTGTCTACTGCTTATGTATTGGAGGGGAGTGATAACTGTAGGGTGGGCTTTTACCATTTCTTTGCTTAATCCCAATGTTCAAAAATCGATCAAAAATAGAAAGAGTCAATGATCAAAATATTTGATCAGAATCATATCGAAATCGCATAAATCAAAACAGGTCACTTTCTTAAGTGTTAAATAGAGCACATAAATAAAAGACTTTCCAAGTTCTACTCAATTCTCTGACCATTCTTTCTAATCAACCCCTTCCATTGGTTAATTTTCGTATTATTGTTCGGGTTTGTCCTATGTTAATTGTTTCGTACACACTACCACACCTACATGAGTTGGATGAAATTTTTACGTTAGAGTAAGTGTTGAAAATTTGTTGCTCAAAATCAGGGACGGAGTTAGGATTATTATTCAATATGGGTAAAATTCTCTTGATGTGTTCATATCCTTTACAAGTTCTAGCAATTCTTTCTCGATTGTTGTCTTTATAACAAACATAGTTGTGCTCGCTTTGATTATCTCCTTTTACATAGCCATGATTTTGTCTAGCAGTATCGTGTCATCTCGTCAACTACTTCCTATAGATCTTGTCTTTCGAGATAAAACTCTATATAAATTTGTTATGTGGTATAATTTTTGATTATTGAACTTTTTCATTACGTCAACTACTTTTAGGTTTTCTATCATGATTTAATTTACCTCCTTGCAATCAAACAAACCTTAAAGAAGATTCAGAATTTCCCTTTGTACAAGAACGCCAAAAGCTCAAAAAATTCGTCTATGATTGCTACTCTAAAATATCAAGTTGTTAAATTTAAATATTAAAGGAACTATTTAATTAATGAAAATTTGTGTAATATTTTGTTATAAAAACACTCTCTCCCCACACCAATACGTCACCTCACTATCTAAACCACTCACTCCACTAACTTTGCTGCAAGTCTGCCACTTCAATCTCTCTCTATCACACCTGTCAACCACTTTCTCTCACTCTTATCAATTCTCTGTTTCTCTTGTCACACACTACTAACCTTCATAACTCTCAATTCTCACACACCGCTCTTATATTATATATCGAATTATTTGGTGATATATACGATATCTCAAATTTCACATAATAGATTACATAACGCCATATATCACTATATTATTTGTCAGTTTAAAACACTGTTAATTTTTTTCATCCAATTTTTTCTATCTACATCATTTTATGTAATCCTTTATATATCATTTTTAATTACAACCAGCATAATCCTTGTTAATTTATTCGCTTATGTCATTTAAATCTTAAGTCTTGGATTTATGCTATACAAATAGAGTTGATGATAGAATTTGAAAACAGAATGGCACGTGTCAACATTTCAATGAAAAGTTTGAAAAAGAAAAAGAAACCAACAACTGTCACCCTCCACAAATTCTATCCAAGCAGCAAAACTCTGAGTCTTAAACATTAATAAAGGGGCAATTAATAAATAAAGAGAATCGATGACGTCGGCTCAGGATTACATATTTCCATGCACGATTAATATTTAATAATCGTGCATAAAATAAAATTAAAAATTCCACCATAACGTATATCTTCATTATTTTTTCCTTTTTTATCATTAGATAATTGAAAAGAATTAAACAAAATAAAAAGCTAAAATCTTCTGCATATTACCTTTCAATCCCATTCAAAATTGTATATTAAGCACATACTTAAAATATTGTTTCACCTAATAAGACAGACAAGTCCAGCAGATTCCCACCGCCGCCTTACGGTGGCGTTCATTGTATATTAAGCACAAACTTAAAATATTGTTTCACCTAATAAGACAGACAAGTCCAGCAGATTCCCACCGCCGCCTTGCAGGGGCGAACGCCACTGCCTTGCAGCACCCAAGTCCCAGACCACGTCACTTGCTACCACACTTACGCCGTGGGCCAAAACCAGTGCTGCTCCGCCGTGATCCAGCAAATAAATGCCCCAGCCGACACCGTATGGTCCGTCGTCCGCCGCTTCGATAAACCACAGGCATACAAGCACTTTGTCAAGAGTTGCAATGAACAGCACTGGTCCGTCGGAAACGGTGACGTAGGCACTATCCGGGAGATTCACGTCATATCCGGTCTCCCCGCCATGAACAGCACCGAGCGCCTTGAGATCCTCAATGACGACCACCATGTTATCAGCTTCAGCGTCGTTGGTGGCGACCACCGCCTGGCTAACTATCGATCTGTTACAACCCTACACCCAGCAGCGGATGGAGGCGACGAGACAATTGTCGTGGAATCCTACCTTGTTGATATAACTCAAGGTAACAGTACAGAAGAAACAAGCGTTTTCGTGGACACCATTGTTAAATGTAACCTCCAGTCACTTGCACAGATCGCTGAGAATTTAGCCCGACAAAATGTTTCTATACAGAAAATTGTCCAATTTAAAGTTTAAGGGAGTGTGCTTAATCTAGAGTTTGATAGATTTTAAAACTCCATATAAATTGAAGTATGTTCAATTCAGATTTAAATATAATTCATTAAAATATAGGTGTCCTCAATCTAGATTTTTAAAAATATTTATAAATTTAGGTGTCCTCAACATAGATTTTAATAGGTAGTTTTGAAATTTAGATGTTCTCAATAACTAGTTGATTTTAAAAGATTTCATTAAATAGATAGATTTTGAAGGATTTCAAGGTAAAAATATAAGTACAAAGAATCAGTAACAATTTTAACATAAACCTAAAAATTTCACAACATTTCTCACATCTCTTCATATTTGCTGCCCTCTCTCTCTCTCTCTCTCTCTCTCTCTCTCTCCTCCTCCCCCCATCTTCAACAAGATTTTCTTCTTTCTATCTCACATTTCTCAACTGTGAAAAGATCGTGTATAAGAACTTTTCAATTGATGATAATTTATAAAATATTACTATTTTTTGTTGAATATTGGGTGTGATTTTTTATTGAACTTATTTTTTCTTATTGAAGCTATATATTGTTTATTATTTTATAGATGTGCTGAAAATTATCATGGTAATTTATGATTTCTAGTATGCATACTCGAACAACTTCATCTTTCTAGTTCTGTACCCTATTCCTTTTTCTTGGGAAGAGCTGTGTATTTTCTACATATACCTGCAAATCCTAGCCACGACATGTGAGGATGGTATCCCACAATTTTTTCTTTTGTGTCTATATGGTCAATGAGAATTCTGGCAGTATGGAATTAATTGCCTTGTGGTCATGTATGTGTACATCTATGTGTTTGTATTTCACAAGGTTTTGGTCTTTTGAACTAATTCATATTGATTACGACTTTGATTATTTAACACTACATATTTTTGTCCTCTCCCACTCTCGCATTTTGTTGAATATTGGGTATATTTTTTATTTAAGCTCTGTTATAATATTCAATATTTAACAAACAATTGAACAAGGATTCGATCATTTTCTGTGATTTATTAACGTGCATATGTGTAAGAATGAGTTGTTAAAGAAGAAGTAAAAATTTGTGGCTTATGTTAAGCATATTTATAAATTTTACCTAGAATCTATAAAATTCATTGAAATTTATAAAATCTATTAAAATCTACAAAATAAAAATCCATTCAAATCTTATGAAATATATTAAATTCTATCAAATTTCACACAATCCATGAGAATTTATAAATATTAAGAAATCTATTAAACTCTGAAATGGGGACACCCCCGTAAAATTGTTCATCCACCTATTCAAAGATTTTTATTTTTTATTTTTAGATCCCGGCATCACAATTATCACATGCACTCGCACTCGCACTCGCACTCGCACTCGCATTCGCATTCGCATCCGCATCCGCATCCATAGGTCTGTATAGATCTACAAAGTGCGAAATACTGATATCAGATTTATCTACCAATTAGCAACATCTTCTAGTACATGAATAAATCCCGCATATGCTCGCATTGGACCCTTCATAGCTCCACCCCTATTCAAAACCAAGGAGGATGAATTGAGATTAAAGTGGATAAAGTGGAAAATCGAGCCATAAAAATGGCCTATGCGACTGCATAAGCCTTTGAGGCTTGCGGCCGCATTTGGATTTCCAGGGAACCAAGAGGTGGCCAAAGCTATAACTATGCGACCGTCTAGTTATAGTCTATGCGGTTGCATAGTTATAAAAAATTTGACCGTTGGCTTTTCGAATTTTCTGGTGGTTTTGTTAATGAAACATTACACCTCTTTGCTTTGAATTGAAACCACTTCGTATGGGATGATTGGAAATCTATAAATACTTGATGTTTTTCATCCCTAAACACATGAAAATTCATTCCATTATTCTCCTAAAACCTTTGAAGAAATTATCACATATTTCAAGCTTTATTTTTCACAAGATCACTTTGAAGATTATCTTTTTGCTTTTGGTGCTCTTCTTTAGGTTTGATCAATCCTACAAACTATTTGTCATTTTCAATCCTTAAAAGCAATCGGAAGGAGATAAATATCGTTTGAGGACAATGATATATTCTTCATGTTTATGCCTTTGCCGGATTTCGTTATCATCGTCCTCTCCATTTTATGTTCTCCATTGCTACATTATATATTCATCACAGTGAGTGTATACTTCCATTGTGTTCGGTCCGAATCATTGTCTATAAAGTTTTTTACAATGTCTTGTTCTCAAGATTAGCACATGGAATGACGATTACGATCTAGATTTTGTTTTAACATTTTGTACTCCAACTTCTGAACGATTTGTGGGGTAGAACAAATGGGGAAAAAGAATGAATGTTTTGAAATAAAGATGTTCATTGTCTGATAACGTTTGATAGAATAAATATTATTGCATTTATTGTTGTGAGTTCAATAGTACACGGATAAAGGAAGATCTAACACCACAAGAAATTTAAGGTATGCTGTAATTTAACCCCTGTTTGATTTCAATTCTTTGGCCACAAAAATGAAAAATATGACCGTTATCCATCACATCAAACCATCATATTTGACTTTCTGTCTCTTGTGTAGGTCCGTAACGACTATATTTTTCATTCTCATTCTTAGAAAAATGGGAATCAAACGGGGCTTAGTATTGAACTTGGACTTAACTATTAATAGATGTAACTCGAGAGTCTAAGCACATCACATCTAGTTTTGTAAATATATTTCTCTACTAATTAAATTATGCTATGTTTGATAATCCATCATGTTTCAGTACTTCGTATTTGGACTGATTTGAGGCAGGGTTGGTGAGTTTAAAATGACTTTTGAAAACCTTAAAAACCGATTTATTGAAGAAAGTTAATTAGTGACAAGGTGTTATAATGACACGCCAATCAGTCCATGTTTATATTTTAACAAACATGTAGAGTATTTGTAGTGAACTTGATTAAAAGCAACGAAGGTCAATGAAGTGATGAATTTCAAAACGAAATTGACGATCAGTTATTTGATTGAGACAAATTGAAATTAGATGAGTCAATTTAACATTTTTAGAAAGTTCAGTGACCAAAATTGCAATTAATCCTGTACTTTCATGTTCTCATGAAGTCGGTAAATAGCCAAGAGCAAAGTCCCATGAAATAAGAGTTGAATATTGCTACATGTACATTTTGATTTACACTTTGCTACGAGACATTATCCAATTGGATAATTTAAATTTTAAATAGTTTTTCCATCTAATTAACACTTTACAACAATGCAAGTGTCAAACTGAGTGTAAAAAATCATTGTACAAATGACAAAATCCACAAGAGTTTCCAGAAAAAATAATAATCAGTCTGCAAGTTGCATTCAAAAGAAAAAGTAAAATTCACTCAAATATGAAATGTGCGAAAGCATATCAAGGAACCTATATATATATATATGCACACATGATATACAGTATCTTGAAAACAAGAAAGTCAGGTGTACTACATCAAAAATACAAAAAAAAATAAAAATAAAATATCAGCATCTATATTTAAGGTCGCTTCCTGCATTTCTGTACGCGCCCATGCATAAAATACAATAGTCGTATTGGTAACTTAACTTTGCTGAATAGAAACTCTCCTGTATTTCTTATTGGAGAATGGTAGACTTGATTCTCTGTATCAGCAGCAGTTTCTGAACTAACTGAATCATGGGCACGTAAATAGTAACTGTGCTATCGAGCGATCCACTTCCATGTTTATAACACCAGTGCACCTATAATAAATAAACGTCACTGGTATAAGAATTATCAAAGAACTCTAAACATGAAGGTGGGGGCGGGGGGGGGGGGGGGGGGGGGGGGGGGGGGGGGGGGTTGGAGCATAAGCCATTGGCATCAGTTTCTGCGAAACAGATTCATTATTACATTCAGGTTATGCAGAATGCTTGAATATTATTAAGGATGTGTAAGTATTTGGTGACGTACTTTTTTGCGCATTCAGCCATAAATGTTCCACTGGCATCTCTTTGATCTCCGTAGCTGCTGTTCGGGTTTTCAAGTTGCTGCCTTTGTTCAGCAAGGAGTGCTAAACGACATAAACCGTCTCTTATGCATAGCCTCGTCTTTAAGTTCAACTAAACAAAAAATGTTATCCACAGTAAGTGACAAAGCTGTTGAATATGTATGAAGAGATGAGCACTATACAAATGATAGGCAGTTGGCATATAAGAGGCATGGAAGCACCTAAGAACTTTTGAATGGAAATAAAGAGATGTAACTCTAGTTCTTGTTACCGTAATAGGCGGCACGTACGAGCTTATTCCCTGCCACAGGCCCATATGAATTTGCGTGCCTATATCAAATGAGTATCTTTACCAAAACCTTGCGTTTGGGTGGTCCAACGGAAAATTTATAACGCTGTCCCCTTTCTCTGTTTCACTGCTTTGGAAGAGGGCCTTAGAATAAAATTATGAATCATTGGAACCCCCTCGAAAAGCTCTGTTACCCACAGATGAGAGTGATCAGGGAGGACAACATGAAGTTAATTACTAAATATTAGAGATAAGTTTTACCACTTGGTCTAAAAGAGATAAAGCCACATACATATCATTAAATATTTTCTTCACACATTCCTACCGTGTAGGTGGGGTTTATTATTGACAATTTCATTATATGGGTGGCGGTAGGACTTTAACACAGGTCCTTTGCCTGCTTAGATACCATGAACACAAAGATTATAGAGAGAAATTCTGATATTGTTTCATTACAAATAAAATTATGATTACGTATCTGCAGAATGGATTCTATCTAAGAAAAAACATACGTACAGGTATATTAACATGGAAACTATAAGCCGTCAGATGAGGTTACATGTATATCATTTAATTATTGTATTCAAAATGTTATATAATTTAGTGAGGTTAATCATCTTATCTAGGTAAGTAGTCTAAAACTATCTTATTCCATTTTTCTTTCACTCATGTTGATTTTGACCGGATTCCAAACCTTACAGAATCATGGAGAATTGAAGTTTAATGCAGTCTTCGGTCTTTAGGAAACTAGCATTAAATGGTTGCATATAATAATTCTGTACTCCTTTGCCTGGAAAATTGTTATCGTTAATATGGCAGTGTCAATTAACTAAAAAAATAGAAATTTTCTGAGATGCAACTGTATAAACTGTTTTTTTAAAACTCAAACTTTTGGTCAATAAATAATACTCACACGAAAATCACTGGATTTAAACTTTACTACAAACCGTTATGATGTTACCTGCACATAGTTCTAAAAGTTTCTCACATATGATAAGAAACCGTGCAGTATAAATTAATAGAAACATTCATAATGTACCACAACTTAATGCTTACATATTTCAAAATCCAGAGAGGACATTACCTGTTCTGTGACATGATGAAGCTGGTGAAAACTAACTGCTTCCGCTGAAATATCATCCAAATCCGAACTCGTTGACAGGCTTTCTTGTACATCTGAGGAACATAATTCTGCTGGAGTTCCTATCCTGACTCCTTCAACATCACAGTGATTGTCCTGTTTATCTCCAGAAAGGTGGACTTGCTTTTCTAGTGAGACAGAATCACATGCAGCGTGATAAGAATCTTGACCCATAGCTTGCTGTTGATATTGCACGTCCACATATGGGAAAGCTTGATGAGATGTGTCCCTGTCAGGAAATTGAATGACTTCACCTGGCAGGTTACTGAAAGAACTACCATTTCCCAAGTATTGTTCGGTTCCTTTTCTCTCAGACAGGTCATGGTGCTTTGACAGCATTTTGCACTCATCGAACTGCCAAGTATTTCACATTGAAATTGTTACATATCTGAACAGTTCGAAAATTATTCAACTATAGTAAACATCATATTTCACCGAGACAGCATCAACAGATTATAAAGACTATAGACTTCAATTAAAAGAATAAATTTGAACCCCAAAATTAATAAAACTTCAATAAATAACTGTTAGATTATGAGGATTAAAACACGTAATTGGCAGGAATAATTCCTTGTCAAGATACATCGGTATTTAAAGTGCAATTACATTGCTGCCACCATTAGAGTGGTTCTTTAATTACATCTTGGCCTGAACTTTACCATTGAATCTAAGTCCCCACAAAAAACATAATCCCCAGTGGTGAATTTTGCTTCCAAAATTTCACAAGTACGACTAGAAAAGAAACTCCAATTCCAATCACAATGAAACACACTGACCTGATCTCTAGGTGTAAACTCATCTTTGCGGTCTGAGCTAGAGGGTCCTTTCACATTAGACAGATGAGAAGCAAATTCATCCCTTCCTAGGGGCCAAGAACTCTTTTTGGACCCAACTGGGGATGTTGCCAAGGCTGAATCATTAATAGCACAGGTCACAATCAACTTTGATAGGTCATGATTTTCTGAAATATTTTCCATTGCATTTGATTCAGGATACGAAAGCTTTAATTCTGACTTTGGCACATCTCTCGATTCTCCTAGAGCATTGGGTGATGAAAACCAACCAAATTCATCTTCTCTGCTGGCCCCAAGTCCATACGTTGAATCACAGCTTCTGGAATACAGGATCCAACGATGAGCTACTAAATGATGCGATGGAAATTATAAGTACCTAATCTCAAAAAGAGAAGGCAGGCAATTACCTGAACATCCTGTCAACATCCTCAAAATTATCAAAGAAGTTGGGATCATTGTCTATTTGGGGTGTGTCCCCAAGTGGATAACTGTACGAGTGGCTATGATCTGCAGTACTCTTCTCATCGTGAATTGGATCATTTGCACAAAACTCACTACCAGTGGAATCTGTATGATTGTTTTTGATGTCATGCCCCGATGTTTTGGCATTATAAGATATTGAGTCGCTATCAGATGAAGTAGGAAACAAACTATTTTGTTTGTGGGATGATGAGTATTTTTCCAACATTGAGCTCCTTCTATTATGTTCTCCTCCATCTCTTTCATTATCTACGTATCTATCATTGTATCTATCTATAGAATTGCCTGAAATACAAGTTACTTCACAGCGAGGTTTCTTAAAAACATCACCGTGAAAGGAAATTCTGTTGACCCGTTTGTCACCTGACTGGGGCACTATATGGTCATCAATCTGACAAAATTCATCCCAAACTGTACCTTCAATCTGTTAAAAGTAGTTACAGAATTTTCAGGGGTAAAAATGCTGAGAAAAATTTTAAAAAATAAGTTTAAAAAATACAACAGATTAGTGAATAATGAACTTATGAATCAACAAAGCAGTCGAGTAAAAGACTTTCAACCATAAATTAAGACCTAAGAGCCTTAATGAACATTACCAAACTAAATGAGACATATACTTTAGTGGAATTTTAAATTTTATCATCAATATGTAATATCAGCACAGGTGCAAATATAAACCTCAACCACAGGAATTTAAGCAGGGGAGAGAATATTGTATTTGCTTCTCAGCCAGTTTCCAGATATAACATTCATGCATTCATATAAAAAAAAAAAACTTATGGGTAATTTCTGTGATCCTCGCACTATCGGAATATTTGATATATTTAGTCCATCCATTTGATGACATTTAACATATTGTCTCTAGTACTCTATTTTGTCCATTTTTTTCCCCTTTGGTGGAAATGGATAACCATTTTTTGAATAGATAGATTAAAGACCAATGAATTATAAGATTAATTAACAGGAATTTATAAAACTGGCCTAATCATAGTTGACATACTAATAGGACTTCCTCATGGCTGAGTCTATTATACCATAAAGTTTTTACATACATTACTACTAAACTGTTGTGTTCTATTATCGACAAATATGTAAGCATGTGTGAAATTTGTTTCTTAAAAGATTCCGCAACTCAGTGCACTTAATGTATATCATGCAGGCTTGACATACATGCGTAACCTTAAGGGTAAAGTCTCCAATAATAGAGTAATACCACGTGTGCATTACAAAATAAGGACAAATTCTGTGAAACTTTTAATTTCTCTTTACTTCCTAGAAATTCATACAGAAAGGTTATTCCAAATAACAAATAGATACATGAGAAACATTTTTATTAGCTGTATCGCCACTCATATTTTACTTGTGAATTCCCTTTATAATTTCTTATACAAACATACACAACATGCTACAAAAAATAAAACAACATAATTATAATGAAAACAGACAGTATTTTATTTTCACATATACATAGAAGCAAAACATAAGAAAGAAAAAGCATAGTCGTGCTCTAGCCAATCAAATAAACCCCCACCTTGTAAGTGCATAAATCTGACATTTCTTCTAGTCTCCAGGCTGCAACCGAACTGCACAATGGTTTGTTTATATTTAAAATCCAAATCCTTCCTTCACTGAATCAATCAAAACAACAATCACAGAAGAACACGTTAGTATTACCTCAAAATCATCATTCTGCTGCATCAATATACATACAATCTCCAATCTCAAAATTTCGGAAAATCCAAGAAAAATGACAAGTCACTATTAAAAGTGGAGAATATATAAAGGCAACAAAACTTAATTGTCTTCCACAAGCTAAATGATCAATTTTTGCAAAAATGTCGATCAAAAGTTTTTATCATATAGAAGGTACCAGAAATATAAAATCACATGGATGAAGGAATAGTTAGTGCCCCGGAAAAACATACTCCCACAAAGATAGACTTGTTTCCATTTTTACAGAAATTAAAAAAATATAATTAATATAGTTGAAAATATAATTTTTTTCTTAAATAGGAGTAGCTCCTTTTTTCAATAATAAGGCAAGGGATATATTAAAAAGCTAACAAATTAACTATACTCTCAACCAGAAAACTGGCCTTGGACATACAGAAAAGGAAAACAAACCTTTCTTTACCAGGGAGGGAGTAGTAAATATACCCAAAAGAACTTCGATCGTTTCCATCAGAAAATTAGTGAAAGTACCAAAATTTAAAAATAATAAAAATAATAACAAAAATTAATCTCAGAGATTCAACTTTCTTCGGAAAATCTAAACAAAAAAGCTATTCAATCGACAGCAACAAAAATCCGCAATAAAAATAACAGTTAATACTTTACAACAAGAACTTGCCTGAAAATTCACCAAATATTATAAAAACGACGCAAGAGTTGTAAAATTTCTCGAAAATGATGATTTAACTCCACATAGCCATCAGCAGAAACACTCAACTTGAATCACAAATTTCGGAATTGCGAGGTTACAGAGAGAGAATGGAGGATGAGAAAAAATATTTTGGAGAATATTTTAGACTTTCAGTTGATTTATTGAACAGATATATATTGGACTCAAGGTAAGCGCCACGTGGCATAGAAATCCAAGCAAAGGCAAGTAGAATTAGAATTCGTGGACGACAGAGCGAGTGGAGATGCGATCTGTAAGTGGGATCAGAATTCGTGGATGAGAGAGCGAGTGGAGATACGATCTGTTACAATAATTTTTTTTGTCCACGTGCCAATAACTTTTTGGACAACGTGTCTACTGCTTACGTAGGTAATATGGAGGGGAATGATAACTGTAGCTTGGGCTTTGACCATTGCTTTGCTTAATCCCAATGTTTGAAAATTGATCCGATCATCGATTAAAATTTAAAAAGATAGAGAGAGTCAATGATCAAAATATTGAGTCAGAGTCAAATCGAAATCGAACAAGTAATTTTTGAAAAATTAAAAAGATATAAATTTACAAAAATCAAAAAAATTATATTTAAAAATTTTAAAATATATACATTTACGTAGATTTGAACGGGCAAAATTGGAAACAGGTGACGGGGTTTTCAAAAATCGACCAATTTAACATGTTTTGGGTAGATTTTTAATTAGAGGTTTTATAAATCTAATTGGATTGGTTTTGGTCTCGATTTTCTCAATTGAATCGATGTGGCCGATCCCATTTTTAAAACATTACTTGATTCATTTGCCTTTTCCCAAACGCATACAGTTGATTCCACATGTACTATTAGCACGTTATTAATGCCTGTTGGACTTTGCAATTTTTGAGAAAATGTATTATCAATCTTTAAAAAAACACTTTCAAATTTGACAAATTTATAGAATTCTTTCAAAAATTAGATAGTATTAATTAAATAGATAATTAAAATGGTGTTTGGTAGGGATTAAAATTATTATTTTTAAGTAAATAGTAATAGAAATTTTTAAAATGTGTGGTTGAAAAATTGTGGGACCAATAAAAGATGTTGTTAATATTAATTGTTTGACTTTGACTTAGATTAAAATCAGATTTTAATCCGTACCAAACAAACTCTAAATAAGTTCAAGTCATATACAATTTATGATCCCAATTACATACTAGTTACAATAACAAATCACAAAATATTATATATTATGAAAAATCAGTCAAAGAAGTACTGAATTTAGGTATATTATGCAGTATGCATAAATTGGACCCAAAAAATATAAGTTTAGGTGTGAGCAAGTTTAATAATCAAAATTAAAAAAAATAATAATAAAAATAAGTTAATTAATTTTACTCCCAGATAAAAATAGATCACTTTTAGTACGGAAATTCCATATTTATTTTATTTGGAAGATTACTTTGAGCTTTGAAGTTACTTTCAAGCAAAGAAACAACAAAACAAATTAATAAATGAATTATAAAGGAGGAAAAAGATGGAAAAGAAAACTCAAAATGGAATAAGAAGAACATACTAACAAACTAGCCAGCCATGCCGTGAATTCAGAGAATTTGTTTGTGGACAAAGTAATTTGTCAAAAAATTTAAATTCCAGAAACTTAAGGGCCTCTAGTGTAATTTCTCTTCTAATTTAAAAATTAAATTTTCAGAAATTTATCAGGGCAACTAACTTTAAGAATGTATCAAGATTCTGAATCTATCTTATCTAAGCCAACCAAAAAAAATAAAAATAAATAAATAAATAATAATGATGATGATAATTATGCAGTGACGTTTAATAGTTATCTTACCAAACAAGCAATAAGGAAAAGTAGATGATAAAAAAAAAAAAAAAAAAAAAAAAAAAAAAAAAAAAAAAAACTTATTAAGAAACATCCAAGTTGCATTGATACAGTGCTGCAAAAGAAAATCCTGTCTACACACACACTGTGTAGGAATACAGAAAAATCCCACAGGCAAAGGACATGGAAATTATCCTGAAAGGCACGTTGACAACATAAATTGTACACAAGAGTCTTTATAATTTAAGCAACTAAAAGCACAGATGCTGACCCTTTACACTTTGCATGGAGAAAAGGTCTACTGTTCAATTATTTTTGCGCAAAATTGACAAAACACAGAGCTCGCTAGAAATAGAGTCGGAGGATAGAAACAACAACATAATCCCGAAAGACTATACATCACTTTTTCAGAAGCTTGTGAGAGAAAATCCTCTTGGAATAAGGACTGTTGCGTGAGATTGCCTTGTGGGACGCAATTGCATCCACCAAGGAATTGTGAACCGGACCCTGTTCCAGAAGGAAAACCTTCCGATCATTAGATCAACTGCATGTGCGTAATGGAGGGAACTGGGGCGGGGTCATATGTTTTATTTGCACAATGGTATTTTCCGCCATTAAGTACAAGCATAATGTGCTTCATAACCAGTGACAAAGCCAGGAAATTTAGGTGGGGGAGAGGGGGGGGGGGGGCAGAAAAGTTTGAGGGACGAAATGTATATGTATTGAGCATATATATGAAAAATATATATATATATATATATTCAGAATTGCCATTTAAAATCAGAAAAAAGTTGAAAATGTTGTGAGGGTGCTTTCCCTCCGCCTTTTTTCATAATCAATACTCCAAATAACATTCAAGCTCGAAATTATATATGTTTTTCATATAAACACATGTCCAACCAAGTGGTGAGCAACATTAGACTATAGAAATGGCATACCTCAGAAACCCGAAGAGCTGTTTGAACAACATAATTTGCGTGTGGATCCTGAAGCAATTGCTCAAAATAAGTTGCAGAGAGCAATTCATGAATGATTTTTGATCGAGTTTCATTACTACACACCACAAGACACTTTTCAACAACATGGCTACCAAACTTTTGGGTCGAGAGATGAACATAGTTACCCTCAAACTGAGAGGTCAACTTGGATGCAGCAGAGGGGATCTCAAGTTCTAAAATAAACTGAACAACATAATTTCTGCAAGCCAATGTACAACAGGTCTTCAGACAAATGTAATAACAAAAGGTAGACATAAATCAAGTACCCGTGTCGGTAGAGAAAAACAATATATGCGATGATAATATAGCTATTTATTTTACAAAAAAGTCAATTTGACTCTAATCTAAAAAAGCAGAACGAGAAGATAAGGGACACTAATCACAAGAGAAACAAAAGGATTACCTACTTTTAGCATGTTTGGTAGGGAGGATTGACTAGTTCTAGACAGTAATACTATCAATCAAGAAAAGGGAAGTTAAAAATTTTGTTTGTTAAACAATCTAGTTTTATATGATACTATATGCCAAACATCTACTTCCGGTATATGCCTGGAACATTTTAAAATATAACTACCCCAAAAAAATAGAATCCTTAAGTGAAAAGATGGTGCGAGAGTCACGTTAACTTTGTTACAAAGTTGAGATGGGTTTAATTTTTCTAAGTGCTATAGACGATGAGAGAGTATTTCACCAAAATAAATCATTTTTTGTCTTTCTTTTTTCCCTTTTTTCGTAACTACCAAGCGACTCTGTCAAATTCCACAAAGTGATATTTATCAAGAACAATGGGTAGAATGGTCCCATGGAAACAAAAGAAGGGGGATGTAAAGATAAGCACTTAACAACATGATCTACAATAAATTAAAAGTTTAAAATAGTCATGGAGGATTCGGTTTGTGCCAAGTCCATAAGAACACAAAAGAAATTAAAAAACAGTTATAAACCTATAAACTATTTTGCCTCGGAATTTATAGGTACTATATAGTTACAAAGCTTTAAACTTTGAACTTAAACATCACTACATAAAGAATTTCATAAGAACAAAGAACATCAATCTGACAAGGACCTAAAAGCAGATAACTGAAATTTTGGTTCGAAAAGTGTAATTAACTATTGAAGCATGGGGGATCAAGCTTATTTCTAGCTGTAAAAATTAATATCAAGAGAAACTCAAATGGACAACAACTATAATTTGCTAATTGTTATTAGTTATTTATATAGTTACCCAAATGCATCCTGAGCGAGAAGAAGCCCATTTGCAGAAATTTCTGCAACCAAGTTCTCCCGGAGTTCTCCAGTTGCATGGCTGATGCATCGTTGAAGAACACAGCATCCATGTTGATGCGTTGCAATATCAACACAGAAATTTGCAGCAGCCACAAAAATGAACTGCAATTGAAATAGCAATAACTGTCAGATAAGAGCTGAATCACTTAAATCAATAAATCTTACTTTAGTGCAAAAATAAGTAACTGCTTTTACTTGCAAATAAGATAAAAGTGACATGTCCAAACATGATTAGAAACATGAAGTTACTTAAAAGTAAATTTATGTAACCTAGCCAAACATGCTAACAATACCTTCGTACATCCACCAAGTAAGGACTAAAGACACTATAGGAAACTAGGATCAAGCTATAATCCCTCGCAACCCAGAAATAACGGAGCTTATTGGGCTAAGGGAAAGGAAAAAATCAAACTATCATCTGTTTCCTGGCCAGAGAGGATAAAAGCAACTGTACCAGTCACGTTGACTTCAAACAGGGGACAGTGTATTTGTATCCAAATTTTTTGGCTCAAATAGCACTCAGCTTTCTGTATAAACTTTAGTTTATTAAAATGGAAGGGATCTGAGAAAAGGGATATGGAAACTTATCCTACGAAGTTTCAATTTACAAATTATAAAGGCAGTTCTTATGATTTTAAATTGAACCATTAACTAAATGAAATCTTTAAGCAACTCTGTTATCATAAAATTTGAAGGGGTTGAGGTGAAAGACGAGAGGAGAAAAGGGTCTGTCTACACCATTCAGTAACTCAAATGTTTTGCTAGGCGATAGGTTTGCAAGCTCTAACCACCACAATTAGCATAGATTTTAGGTATATTCTTCAATAAGCAACAACTCAATTTCTCTAAATACTGATAGAAATATATTCGACAATCACGGTGAAAAATCAAAACCAAAAGCAAACCAGAAGACTTCACAGGCAAATGTGTATGCCTTTAATCATTGCCTCAGAGAGGATGATGTAATTTTGTCAAATATATGTTGAAAGATCCAGAAATCATTTATTTTATTTTATTTTTATTTTTCACCTTTAAGGTGGAGGAAAGGGATTATAGGCGTTCAGTTTATGACAAACCACATCTAAGGTTAGATACGAGAATCCTCACTGATTCACATTGGTAAACTAGGGGAAGTAAATGAGCATGTGTCATTGACAAATGATAGAAATGCCACCTAGTTTCTGAATTAGTCAAAGAATGCATGCCAAGAACATTTTACTGTTTTTCTGGGAAAAGGTTGGAAGAACATTCTTACATAATATTATCTCCTAAGAACATAACGAAACAAATAAGATGTGTATCATATAAAAGGCTGCTTGTGACATCCAATATGTTTGACTTGAACACCAAAAATTTTCTATAAGGCACCAGAAACAGGTTCATGTACACTTTGGAAATAGTCACATATGACACCAGAGTTAACTCGCATCAATACATGTTCAATTATGAGTATTTGATGTGCATTGCCATGTCTTGGTGTGAGGTTTGAAAACCTTTTGGATGCAATTATTCATCATTCTCTAAATTAAAATAATTCTCTGAAATTTTTGACAGTGACTGAGGAGGAAAAAAAATGTAGAGATGAAGTGCAGTAAGTTGACAACTACAAGACTGCACAAGATGAAGCAATCAATAATAATAACTCTTTGATGGATAAATTCAAGATCAAAATCTTTTGCATCACAATGCAAGATGTCATTCCTCAAGTTCAATTTTCTATCCACGAGTTCAATAGTCAATATTTTCAATAGAACAAACGAGTGGGCAAGAATAGAGAAAAAAATGAAAGCAAAAGGATGTGGGGAAATAATCGGCACAAAGCCTACATAGAGAAATGAAGATCTCTGCTCAATCCAGAAATCGCAATTAGCTACAATAGCAGTTTTAGATGTTGAACTCTTACTTTCATGTGTAGAGGTGTCAAATATCATTGCAAGCATCATAAATTTTGAGCTCAATAACTAAGAGAATAGCTAATACCTTACTATCTTCATTGGTAAAACATTGCAAGCATCGCTGGACAACATGGTTACCATTTAGGTCTTTGATGAGGGCAAGAAAGCCTGGTTCAAGGGCTGCAATAGCTAGTGAAATTTGCTTCCTTGTTTTGAGAGTCTCAATCAACTTCTGGACCACTCGAGTGCTGATACAAAAAGAACAAAATGTGTAATCAAAATGCAAGATGAAGAAACCGAAAGACAGAGCAAATTGTAGACGACTTACCCGTGTGTATTTAAAGAGATCCTAACAAGCTCCCCTGGCTCCTCAGTTACCCTAAGCAGAATCTCCATTCTTTGATCTTCATTGCACACTTCCAACAGTTTTTGCATAAGGTAATTGCCAAAGGGATTCATCATAAGTTCAACCACATGATGAATTACCTCACTGAATATTATCTGAACATCTCGAGAAGTCCCTTCATCAAACATCCTTTGCAAGAATCGGCATCCATGCTGATCTTTGGCCAGATGATATATGTATCCTTGTGCTTGGGCTAGAGAGTTACACTTTGATGGGATCAAAAAAGGGCAATGTGTCCTTGCAATTCGGCCACTTTCTTGGATTTTAGAAACATGGGCACGGCCGTCTAATTCTAACCTGGTTTCTTGGGGTATGAAATCTTGAGTATTTTGTTCCCTAGCACGTCCATATCTTCTTTTCAAAGCATCAGTAAGACCTTCCCCTTGAACAATTAAGCCATCCTCTCCGGTTAAGCCTTCAACAACCCCTTCAGGCACTCTAACACACGCAGATATTTTGATCCTTCTATTAGGCATTGATTGATGACAATGAAGTAAACTTTGTGCACTAAATTGAGGCATTATGTGAGTTGATTGAAGCACGTTAGGTGATGAAAAAGCATCTCTACCATCAATCAGATTCATCCCATTTCGTGAAGCATAAATTGAGGTATCAGGCCTGTTCAAAGTGGAAGAATTCAAAGCTGGAACTCCCACGACGAAATGATTGACTGCCTGCAAATTATTGCTATAATAATGAGAACTTGAAGCAGAATTCTCGCAATCTGATTGAGCAAACAATCCATCAGATCGAACAGGGGAACACCAGGATCCCAATAAATTACCCATTCTGTAATCCTGACCCTCAAAATTCACAGGACTTCTTGGAGCATAAGAATTAAATCTTCCCCAATTCGAAAAACCCTTCCCATAATTAACAGATTCCCCACTCATAGTTTGATCACAAACTTGAATACCATCTGGGAATGCTGAAACGTCTCCATTAGCATCATTAATAAACATTTTATTAAAATTTCTCATCAACTTCAGTTCGTCAACCATATTTTTATTATTAGACCTATTAAATTCCGACCAAAATCCATTCCCAGAAAGTGAGTGGGACTTCAGCTCTTCAAATTGGGGTGGGGTGGGTGATCCACTATCAGAAAATGAATGCCCACCAGAGAACAAGCTTGATGAAGAACCATCAGATTGTAAAGAAAACCCACTCACTGGAGAAGATTTACATGCATACTTATGCTTTAACAATTCATCATCAGACATACCGCGATCACGACCGTTAATTTTCCACGGCACAGACAAAGCATTACCATATCCATGATGATCAAGATTGTGATGATGAGATTTGGCATGTGTGATTTGAGTATTCAATGAAGATGTTGCATGTGGGATCTCACTCAATAGCATTTCAAACTCATCAGCATCCTTCATGTTTTCTACTCTCCTCTCGATCTTCACGCTCTCCAATAAATCTCCACCTTGATGCCCAATAAATCTGCAAGCAATCAAAACACACAGTTAACACTTGCATAATCAAGGTAGCCAATAAAATTTGATCACAGGCCTTACCTCGTGTTTCCAACTTGAAACACATATCATACCTGCTCCATGTACTCACTGGAAAAAAAAAAAAAAAAAAAAAAAAAAAAAAACCCAAGAAAAATATACAACGGACTCAAGATTTAACAACAGCAACAATGAAAACAGTGAAAAAAATCAGGAGAGGTTCATCTAGAAATGATCAAAAGAAGAGAAAATAATGAAAAACCCACGAGAAATTACCAATTTTGAGCATCTGGGTTGGTCAGTCCTACCGATAAAAATGGAAAAGGATGGTGAAATGACGAAATTTCATAACCATTTCGTTTCGATTTTCATTTCAACAAAGATCTTTTTTTTTTAAAGATCATTTGGGTTTTGAGCGAGAGTTGGTGAAGCATGCAAATATGAATGGATTAGTTACATACATATACTGTAGATTATACGTATACAGACTCTGGTACGGTCTCAAGCCATTAAACCTGGAGAAATGAAACGGATTCACTCAATACATACACGTTTCTCTGTACTACAGTACAGTGAGGAAGTTTTAAGGGAGAGAAATTTTGTTTTTGTCTATGGTAAATGCAATAAAGATTGAGAGAAAATTGCTTTGGTGGACCGTAACTTACCATATCAAATTGGTTTATAACCTTTTAGTTACACAATCAAGATTTAATTAATGTAATTGTCAAATTTGTGTGAAATGGTCACATGAAAATTGTCTAAATCTGTGTAACTCGTCATGTGGTCCTCGACTACTCATATATATAGCTTTATGAAGTTTGATTTTGCTTTGGATGCGGGCCCAATATTTAGTAAATTGAGATGGAACTTGTTTCCCGAGAATTACGTGGCAATTTAATGAAAATTTAATTGTTTAGAACATAATGAATTGTACATATAATTATGTCTCTAAGATTTTACTATAGTTGCTCAATTCAACAAAATTGTCAAATTTGTATTAAATGGTCACATGAAAATTGTTCAAATTTGTGTCAGATCTCCATGTGGTCCTTGTATGTTTAAATTTGAAACGTTTGGTTTAGCTTTACAACGTGAGGCCAATATTAAAAAATTTGAGGTGGGGTTTGCTTCATGAGGATTACATGACAACTTAATGGAAATTTAGATGGTTTTGACCATAGTAATTTGTAGATAAAATAATAATTGAGGACTAACTTGCTTCATTTCAAAAATTGAGGACTAACATGCCATTGAAGAAATAGATTGAGGAGGCAGAGTTATACTTTGATGAAATGTTTTTAATTTGCGTTATCTATTTCTTATTTTAATAGAAAGAAAAGGTCCAAGTAGAAAACGTTTATGCCTAAATTAATTATCCCATTCAATCATTTTTATTTATTTTGTCCACGTGGAAAAAAGCTTTGTTCATGTTTGGGATATTTTTTAAAACTAGTAGTAAGCACACGTGTGTTGCACGTCTTATGTGCGAAATGAATGGTATATGTAATATTTTTAAAGTAAAACAATTGATAATGTTAAAAGAAAAAATTAAATTGCTAAAGAATATACATATAAATAATTTTTTTATGAAAATTACGTACGTAAAGTGAAAATGTTGAATAAGTTGAAATGTCATGATTTGTTTATGCTAAACTTTGGTCGAACCCCTATTTTCAACTATTACGACGATAATGATTAATTTTGTAGTACAGATAGACACGAAGAAATATAAATTAAAATATGTACATTTAATTAAGTTTAAAATATTTACGTATAAATAAATTAAAGGTATGTGAATAATATTCAAATTAAAAAATTACTCATTTTGTCTGTACCATAAACTTTTTTACCTAAAAAATAAAAACCAAAAATTATCTTATCTAAACATATTTAGAAATAAAAAATTGCATATTATTCACGCTCGTCATATTAATCCATAGCATTTATTTTAAATTAGAAACCAAAATTACATTCAAAATAGATATCGAAGTGAAAAATCTTAAATAAAAGTTTTCCTTTTCTTTTGAATGGAATTAATACAAATGGAGGAATAAAAATAAGACATTTAAATGTACCGAGATAAAAATAAAATAAAATAAAAAATCTTTTTTTATATATTTATATCTAATAAGTAACAGGATTACCACCATTTTTATACTTATACAAAAACGAACACGCAATAATAAATACATAATACTATATTAATTATTTTCTGGAACACATAATATTAATTTTTATTGACGTTTAAAAAATTGAATTTAGTGAAGATGTGTAATTGAGATGCGAAGATTGTACTTAGTGTGTGGATACAAATATGGCAAGTGTAAGTAACTCCTAATTATTAGGAGTAATTAGTAATATTTTTAAGATTGATGGATAATTTCTCTCATTATCGATTCTTTCCCTCCTAATTGTTGATAACATTTAAGGGGTTTTTTCATTTCAATTTATTGTCATTTGTATTTAAAAGGTTATATTATCAACTATTGATTAATTAAATGTGAAATTTATAATTTTTGAATGAAAATATTGACAATGTTATATGAGGACAAAATGGTAAATTGAACATTTCTCATTTATCTTCACATTTTATTATATATATATATATTGTAATTATAATATAATTATATAAGTAAATGAATATTTTGAGCTTAGCCAAATATATATATATATATATAAAATAACATTATAATATATTAAAGGTGGCAATGATAGATCAATTAAAATTGAATTTCATGTAATCTCCTTTTAAGTATAAAGTTCATTTTTCATATTGGAGTTCTCATAATTTTAGATTAATTAAATTAAGTTTAATCACTTAAAATCAAAGTCATCTACATATATAATCATATTAAAAATATAATGAATATTATTTTATGCGATAATTAATCTACCTTTATATTAATGCAACCTTTAATATATTTTATTATATAATTATAATAAAATTACATCTATACATGAGCTTAAATTTTAAGTAGTAAACTTAATTTAAGTAATTAAACTTAATTTGATTAATGTAAAATTTTAAGTACTCCAATATAAAACAATAAGTATTACACTTAAATACATATTAAATGAAGTTAAATTATATTAAATTGTACTATATTAAATATATAAGTGTAGAATTGACATATAGCTAAAAATATAAGGGATTTTTATTAAGAGAATTTATTCAATTTATTCAATGTGATATTGAAAATGAGTGTTGTTTAAGGAACTCAAATGATAGCCCTAAATTCTCATTTTGATATTAAAAAAAAAATTATTTTAATTTGATTAATAGCATTAATTCAAAATGAAATTGAAAAACAAATGTATAAGGAGCTCAAATGATGGCCTCAAATAACCATTTATTTTTTTGTTTCATTAATAGCACTACATTTATATGGATATTAAATAAAGTAAAATTATATTAAATGATACTATATTAAATATACAAGGATAGAATTGACATATAGCTAAATAAGTAAGGGAAAATTGGTATTCAAAAGTTTATCCTCAATCCACACTTTTAATATATTGTAGATTTATTTTTTCTCAATCTTATTTTTAATCATACATTTTATGAAATACACAATTATATCAACTTTCAACCATATATTTTATCAATTTTTATTATAAATTACTAAAATTATCTAAATAACTTATTTAAACGGATTTAATGGATTAAGAGGATGTATAAGATTGGGACTTTTGCAGATTTTTTTAGACCTTTTTTTCTAAATGATGGATCGTGAACTTTTATAAATTTGTATAGAATTAATAAAAATCTTTTGTAAACTTCTATCAACATTCATTTAATATATCTTTAGACTTTTATAATTCATTTGACTTTTCAAGACTTTTATTAATTAAAAATATTTATAATCTTTTATGATTGTTTGATAAATAAAATAAAGAAATATTTAAAGTTAATAGCTTATACCTTTAAAAGGAAACAACCAGTCGATGTATTCAAATTCAATTACAAATTAGCTTGTTTCCATAAAATCATATAAAACTTAATTACAAAATGATTTTTCATAATAAAATTAACAAAAAGAAAAAGATGTTATAAGAATTCTTTAATTGTAATTTAATCTCTCTCTCTCTCTCTCTCTCTCTTCTCGTAGAAAATGAGGGGAGAGAGAGAGAGAGAGTAAGACTTACAAAAAAAATAAAAAATAAAAAATCATGGCACCAAGGTTCATGGAATGGAAGAGAAAAGAAAAATATATATTAATTTTATTTTATTTTTTTTATATGAAAGTCTCAAAATATTGGGGTGAATGATCGACTATTTTTGAGATTTTGTTTTAGTATTTTTCTGTTTAAAAATTAATACTTTAGAGAGTTTATAGAAGTTTTTAAAATTCATTGATATTTTAGTTATGGCTTCTTCTAAAACGTTTTAAAAGTATATAAATTTCTATAAAATACTTCAATACGTTTATAGATTTTTGAAAAGTCTACATCGAATACTTGTAAACTTTTTGAATTCTTAAATCTCTTTAAATTCTTAATTGATCAAACCCGTTGAGTTTATTTTACAAAAATACTTTAACTTCCGTAATGATTCTCGTCCCATTATTGAATACACTTCTCTTTCTTTTTCTCTCTACATATATAAAGTGAAAAAAAAAAAAGGGTATGTGAAAAAAGAAAAGAATTTTATTTTGAAAATATCTTTATTTAGTCAATTTTCTTAGAATCAAATGTTTTCACATAATTAAGAATTTATTTATTTTTTCTAGATTTTAATTTGTTCAAATTGTTACTGTTTATATACTAGTCAAAGCTGAACGTGTATTGTACGATATTTTAAAATACTTTATAGTGGTGTAAAAGTAATATTTGGTACTAATTTGTTGAAGGATTTGATGAGTCTAAGATGAATTAAAGAAAATAAAATTTAACATGAAAATTTAAGAAAAGAAAATTGTACTAAAATTATACTTTTAAAACTCAATTTCTATGATTCAAATTTTTTATAATGATGAAATACTATAAATGAATAATCTTTTTATATTACATTTGATACATAAAAATTAATTGTTAATATATAAATTTAAACACCCATTAAAATTTCTAGATACATGATTATGAATAAATTTATCTATAATAATTCTAGATTCATATAATTCAAAATTCATTGAATCTAGATTAATGTTAATGTTAATTAATTGAGAATTAATAACACAAAGTATTATTAAAATAATTGAATTGTAGAGAGTTAGAATCGTTCAAAAAATGATTTATGAAATAATTCTAATCTATTAGATTTCTTTAAATTAATAATCGAGATTATTTTGTCAGAAAAATTTGTAGAGGGATGCCAATAGCATTAAAATAAGAAACATATTTAATTAATTGTTTCATCTAACCTGTATAACTTTTTCCCAACATTCCCAGGTAGGATTTTCACTGAGATGGGTAATTATAGAGAACAACGAAATCGTTAAATCGCAAAATCAAATCGGAATTATTTTTTTTTAAATAGTTGGTTTGGGTTCACGTGAATCTACCAACATTTTGATTTTAAATCGAACTAAATCATTTCAAAGTGGTTTAGTTTAAGTTTCAATCTTTGCAACTGTCAAAAACAAAATTTGAAAAAATTAATATAATTTTATACAATCAATATTACACATAGCACAATCAAACTCAATACCTAATATACAATTATCCATCACAGTTAATTAATTTAAATCATGCACAAATACTCATCAGCCATCATAATTTAGAATGCAAAACCCTCAAATTGGGTAAAATGTTAAACAACTGCTCCGTCCTTTACAATTGGGTAGATAATAAATCTAGATTCTAATTCGAATTCTAATTTATTTTCTTCTACTAAAAATTTTATTGAATTCCGGCAAATTTTTCAGGTCAATTTATTCAAATTTTCTTATTTTTTGTAATTATTTGCTATATTTTATTCATAGTTGTGTTGTTTTGTTATAATTTGTGTCGAGTTCCTTCAAATTTTAAGCGAACTACATTTTGTTTGTCTAATTGCATCTCAATTTATGTTCATATTACTCAATTAATTATTAATATTTTAACTTAGTTTTTATATTTTACTATTAATTGTTAAAATGATTTTGTGGATTACTTAAAGAGTAATGCTATTCGTAGTGAAGATTGTCAGTAGTCACCCTATGTGGCATATACTTGACAATTTGGTATTTGATACATAGAAATGTTAGTTATTTTTTGAATTATACAACAAATGAAAAACTACCAAGTGTACGTCACATAAGGCGATTGTCGATAATTTTCACTGCAAATAGCATTATTCTTACTTAAATGGTCATTTTCAATATTTGACCAATGGGCCTTTCAAAATATTACTTTGATGGAAATTGAATTCAAATAAGTACAAGTTTGTTTCCCAAATTGTTGAAGATGTGTTAATTATTCAAATATCCACATTTATTTTTTAGCCTACACTCCCTACTATTGATTGAATTCTTGGCTCCTTTAAGAATTCATTAAGCACGAATATGGTTTAAATGATAATTTGTTCAAAAAATTGGTTGCATAGTAACATTAAACATATAATAATTCATTAATATCTGGATGATGTCGAAGCATTAAATGATTCACAAAACTTTATAGAATGTATTATTGTATTAGATCTTTCTATTTATTTTCTTTTATTAATTGTTTTACACCATTCAATTATAACCAATGAATTTACATATTATATTCTTATCTTTATAAAGAGAATGAATGTGTTACAATTGCAGATATGGTGCAATTATTATTGGTTAGAGCATCTTCAAAAAACTCTTTAAACATAACATTCTCTTTATTTTAAAGAGTCGGTCCTTAAAATTTTGTCCCAAAAGACTCTTTAAATTAGTATTTTAAAATGGAGAGTGAGTTTGACTTTCCAAAACTTACTCACTATAGTTTAATGCACTCAAACTATTTCAATTTTCTATGCAGAAAAATAATATAATAATTTAGAAAGAAACTAGTAAAAATAAAAGATAGAGAAAAATAATAAATATTTTTTTAGGAATAATAAAATTAATTGATAAAAATAAAGAGCCTCTTGGAGCATTTAAAAGTTTTTACTCTTTAAATTTATAAATGCTCTCTAAATTGCTAAATATGTTGAGTAAAAATAGAGAGTATCTTGGAAATGTTTTAAGAGGTTAGAATACTTTTTTCATGTTGTTACATTATAATGATTAGAATTATAGAACTTTAATATATAATATTTATAATGATACTATTCATGGTTTAACGTGAAACTTTAAACTAGCATTTATGATTTAATTAATTCAATATATGTTAATTTTATTTTATTTTTGTTCAACCATGATTTCAAATCGAATCAAACCGAGAAAAATGGATTGGATTGGTTTGATTTAGAAATTGAAGTGATCTGATTTGATTTGAAAATTTTTCAAGTCGCTTTTAATTGGTTTGGTTTGATTTGAAAATTTATCACAAATCGTCCAAATCAATTCGTGTTTAACCCTAGTTAATTATATTCAAACCATCTTCTTCTTTTTGCATCTCCACATTTTAACTGTGATAGATGTCCTTAATCTTTATACGTTATCTCCCTTGTGCCCTTGACCATTTTTCCCCCTCCTCGCGTTCTTATTATTACTTTATTGATAAATTATTTTTTTTTTCTTGATGACGATTTTAATCTAAAAGATCCGTTAGGAGGATATAATAAATCTATTTACCTCTCATATTCTAAAATAAAATAAAATAAAATAAAAACCACGCAAATCTTGACAAAAAGTTTTATCCCTCATTTCAAAACTCACCAATATAATATTTAAACGTAAATGGTTATCAACAGGGGCGGATCCAGACCTTTAGTATTGTGGGGTCAAAATTTTAAAAATAATTTTTTTAATAAACAACATAATATCAATGAAAATAAGTTTAAATGTATTTTGAAACTTTGAAAACATCGTATAATTATATCATTATTAATATTATTAAATAAATTTTGTTACTTGTATAGCTTTGTTTATCATTTCATTGGCAAATGTTGAGTTAACATTGAGTAAATTAAATTGAATATAGAAATTAAATGAATTGAAATAAAATTCAAGTTTAGTTCAGAAAGTAAATGAAATTCAAATTTAAAGCAAATATAATTCGAAAGTAATTCAAATTGCATTTAATCTGTAACGACCCTAAAAAATTTACGTCATATTTCATGTAAGACTTTCGAATGAAACGATATAAATTATATTGAAAAATTTATCGTGTAAAAATAATAATTAATTGAATTTTTTAAAACAAAAAAAGAGTTAGACGTCTTTTTTTAGGCGTACGTTTGATACATATTTAACTATTTTCGATGTCCGTTTGGACCATTCGATATGAAAACGATGTAGTTTTCGAAACAAATTTTTACATGACATAGACGATTTGTGGATTTAGATAGTACATGATCGCAAACGAATTTTTAAAGTTAGGATATTATAGAAATTTTCAAAATACTAGTTTCAAACGCCCTACTTTAACATATTATATAACTTTTGCTATAGTTGATCACTTCGCATGTCATGAATGAATGAAAAACTAGGTCATGAATACTTTGAAATGGTATTAAGAATGCAATATTTTGACTTTATTTGACATTTTGACGAGTGCATCAAAGTAAATTGTAGTAAAAAATAAAATAAAATAAAAAAGAGGCAAAATTTTGTGGAGTCATTTGACCCCACATGATCCCATGTGGGTCCGCCCTTGGTTATCAAGGACAAGATGTGTTAATTAATTGAAAGTTGACGATAAAAACGTGTAGAGAAATTGAAGACATAGATGAAATAAAGAGCCCGAGTTAAGATCCTTCGCAGTAGTTAAAGTATAAATAGCTCGTAAGTCAAGTATGAAATGAGCCTTGTTTACAAAGTAGAGCACACCATCTTGCAATGTGAATATGATTATCTCATTTAGATTTGTTTCATTATTTTAAATTTAAAAAATAAAAATCTTTTATTTTCAGTTTTTTCCTCCCTTCTAGTGGGAAGTGCAGCTTCATTATACTATTCTTAAATACATTTTATTTCTTTTTACCAAAGTTTTGACACTATTATGGTACTATAATCTTGTTACTTTGTTTAAACGTACATAAATATTTTACTGGAAATTCATTGACTTGGTGAATTACTTAGTCAATCTCCATTATCACGTAGAAGCATCATATTATTATAAAAATATTAGTTTGTACCAAAGATTAAAGTTGTCTTTACACTAAAGAAATAAAAGTGTCCGTGAAAAAATCACCAAGTTTTATGTCATCTATAGATATAAAGCAATTCACCAACGGACACAAAAAGCTATGTAGGTACGGCCCTTGCCTAACTCAACCGGTTTTCTATACGTACAGCTTGATATATAGCTCTCTCACAAGAGGGATTCACAATTTTTTTTATTGGACACAAGCACCCCTATTGTGAAGGGGCTATCATCTAGGCTATCATGCTCGGATGTACAAACAGCAAAGGATAAAACTATTTGTACAAAATTCGATTGACAAAATAATTTATTTACTCTTACGTACATGCGGGTCTCCCTTGCATTAAAAAATTCGGCCATGTAGTCCCTACCATTCTATTGCGAGAATGTGTAAAACTTTTATTACAAATTTGTTTGTACATGTAACACAATCCAACAGTAAAACCCTATTATTAATTGATTTTCTTAAAAACAATAAAAAATTTGTAATATTTTCGGGAGCTAGGCCAGGCAAGAAATGCCTCTCTAAAGACTAAACGGGGTTGTTGCATAAGTGAATTAGGTTGTATCTCGATGTCAAACCTCTAATAAAGTATGTTTACTCTAGTGGGTGTTACATTATAAAAATGTATAGAAGTGTTAATTGCTAGGTTAGAAATTACACAAGTGAGAACCCATTGAATTTCTCGAAGTTGATAAATTATTCAACCATTCTAATTTGTTAATGAAGGATTATTTCACTCGTACATGACATTTTGCCCTATACATGTAGCATAACTCGTTAATGAAACGTGGTAATTTGGTAGAATTATTGATTTCGTGGACCACATTGTGTCACAATCTCATAGTCAAAACCAATTTTGTGTCAATAATAATGGTTTTGGCAGGGTAAAGCAGAGCTCAAAATGGTCTGGCGATAAAGAGTTCTGAACCTGTAAAAATGCTCATACTGTGCTCTGTGTTTACTACATTTACTTTACTTCCCAATTCGGGTGGAACGGTAGGTGTAACACAAAGTATAATATTTGAAAAAACAGTAGACAAGATGATAATTTATTTATTTATTTTTTTACTTTTCAATACTATTCAATTAACTTACCAAATACATAGTCTAGTATATCAATGCCTAACTCAAGCATCAAGTGGTAAGAAAGAAACCTTACTTGGTTACTAATCTCTATTTTATGGTACATTTTCGACATGCAAGAAGTGCATATGGCAAGTAAAATTTTAAGATAAACAAATGAGAAAATTATTCATTTTCAAAAACTAGTTTATACTTTATATTGTAAAATTTTGATAAATTAGAACTTTGCTAATATGACTTGACAGGATATCATATGGCATCCTTTCATTGGGTAGTGTCCAAAAAAATGCAGCGTTGCCAGCAAGTGCAGTGCTGCCAACTGCATCTGGCACTTGTACATGGTGAATCACCTTGTACAAGTAGCAAAATTCGATAAATTAAAGATTTTACTTAAATATACATTTAAAGGAGTTCGAATTTTCTTGTATAAAACGAAATCTTCCTCATGGCTTAAGACTTTGAAATTGGATGTAACACTCATTATCATCCTGTTTGGTTCCCATCATTTTTTCATTAAAATGAAAAATATAGTCGTTATCTATTACATCAAGTCACCAAATTTGAATTTTTATCTCTTGTATAGGGTCCGTAACAGTTATATTTTTCCTTTTCATTCTTTCAAAAATGAGAAACAAACAAGGGCTATATATGACTCTAAAGTTTTATGAGTTGGGAATTGTTATCAATTTCTCGGTTTTCCACAGGATTAATATTATTAAAGGAAAATTATTTAATGTAAAAAATATATAAATAGATGGAGAAAATATCAACACAATGATTTACGTGAATAAAATCTCAAATAAAAGAAAATTACGAATATTCAAAGACAGAGGTATTTCACTATATAAAAAAATCATGCAGTCATATATAATCTCTCACATATTATAAATCCCCAAATATTGTACAAAAAATAATATCCTAAGCTTTATCATATCCACTAATTTTCTACTTCTTGAACAACCCACGAAGAAAACAAGAAAAATTAGGATGCTAGATTTATAATTTTTCCTCACAAAACCCTCAAGCACGCACAAGAAAAATTCATACCGATCGGGTGAGACTGCAAAGGATCCCCAAGTCTCACCCAAGAAATATCTTAAAAATGGGAACAAATAAAACACTGTGGAAAAAATTCTATATAAAGGACACAAAATGAATACTTTTTGAATTCTATTCGATATGCAATTCATTAGTCTTACTACAAATAAAGAACAAAAAGACATTCTCTTTTTGACACACAAATATAACCCCGTTTTAATTAGAAAATACTAAGTCAAAATTTTAACAATCTCCCCCATTAACTTTATATTGTCTAGTATCTTCAAACAATGGTGCTAGTGATATATAGATTAATATCATAGGGATGTACTTAAGCGTATACACCCCTCTCACATGGAGTGTGAGATCCACTCGAATAAAAAACACTTATTCGAGTGGACTCCACACCTCATGTGAGAGGGTTGTACACCCTTAGCTACACTCTCATTATGTATTACTAGATTAATTGATCTTCAAATAGGCAATAATCTTCCATGTCTCATTCAAATGCATCACCACCATAGCCGTGTCTCTTCCACCATCTTGGTCACATACTTAGAAAATTTTCGATGAATCTTTTATTTTACATCACAATTATCAAAATAAGGAATTATCATACTACATCATAAAGAGAATACACACTTCAAATCAATAAATTTTAAGAATTTCATTTGCTCATATAGAACCTTACTGAAAATTTATTGTGCAACCACATCCTTGGCTTTTTCGAGATTTCATTAATCATTTGACCTTAATTCCACCACACACCTTGCATCAATACCAAAACAATACCTGCAAGTAAAATAGTAGATCACCTAACAATAACATATCATTTATAATGACAACCTATTGGTCAAATATACGCTATAAGGATCAACATATTCTTTCCAAAGAATATCATGTCTCTTATGGAGAGAAGAGACACACTATTAACAACGTAATGAATATCTCCATATACTGATCTTGAGCAACTAATCGATCATGCTCCACCTTTTGACTATTTTTTAGGTGGCCAGACTTTGTATGTCTACCAAAATAGGGATTAATATTTTTCTCCTAATTCTTGTGCAGTCCAAACCAAATCAAAACATCATTAACTTCTACCTGTTAAAAGTTCAAAATTTGATTTTTCCCACCGAACTTACATGTGTTTTATGCGTTCAAGTATTTTGAACAACTTGACTCTCTAATACCACTTATAGAGAATTGATCCCAATTCTCGATTTTTCAATAGAATCCTTATTCAAAAAATTTATTTGGAACCAAGAAGATAAATAAAATAAATAGAGAAATATCAACACAACAACTCATGTGGAAAACTCCTAAACCTAAGAAAAATCACAGGCTGTCAAAGACAAATACATTCCATTATATAAAAAAAATTTGTACAATCATATAGAGTATAATGTCTCCCACACTCCAAAGTCCCAAGTATAGTAGGAAAATACTAATCTAAGCTTTATCAAACACTAATTTCTACTCTTCGAATAACTCAAAAAGAAAACAAGAAAACAAAGATGCTAAACATATAATTTTTCCTCCCAAGTGTGTTTGGGGCACATTCTGTTTGAAAAAGATATTTTAGAATAATAGATTGATGGAGAATATATGGTTAAACAAGAACGTTTTTTTTTTATTTGCATGTAATATTATTTTAATAAAGATTATGTGATTGAAAAAAATATATATTTTAGAAAAAATGGGAAACAAACAAAGCAGACCCAATAGAGATTCATATTGTATTGTGTGAGACTACAAGATAATCCACGACTACCTTAAAATTTGAGATAGACAAAATAATAAGAAGAATCTCTACTTATAGGACACAGAACTAGAACTTCTTGAATTCTATGGTCCCATAAAAATAGGAAACAAAAAAATATATATTTTATTTGGATAGAAAAATACAATCTTTTTTTAATTAGATAATATCAAATCAAAACCCTAACATTATGTTCATACATTAATGTTAAGTTTTGTCATTTATGTGTGGAATAAGAATAACTTTAATAGGTGCGTATGTTAACTTTAAATTCTATAAAAAGAAAAATAAAAATTGAACACGTTCACTGTTTTCAGTTTATGATTGGGAAAAAAAAAATCATCTACCAATTGCAAAAAGTTAAAATGTAAAACAATTTTAAATTAGTAAATATTTATTTATCTATAAATTAATTATCGATGAATAAATAGTAAATTCTTCTGAAATAATAACCTAAGTCCCAAGATTTCTCTTTACAAAGAGAAATTTTCATTGAAATTTTTAAATTATTTTAAATGACCGAAACATCAGCCGTCGTAAAGTTTATCCTTCTACTTTCTAACAGTCGAGTAATTTAAAGGAAAATAGTGGAATTAATATAAAGGCCCTTTATTTGTCCACGAGATTTTTATTGTTTAAAGAAAAATAACAAATAAGAAAAAATATAAAAATAAGAAGAAAAATTTTGCGGACTTTTAAAACTTTTACTACATGAAAATATGTACAATCAAACAGAATTTCACTTATTCAAATCTCCAATAATTGTAGAAAAAATACCCTAAAATAATTTGAGCCAAAAGGAACACGTATTATGATCGAACATCTTATCCTTCATGACTTATTCATTGATTTCGCCAAAGCACTTCGTTACTAATTCAATCCAGGTCGTATTGATCACCGACTAGATTAAGCTACCCTTTTCCTCGTAGCCGATATAATATTTACTGTTGACCTTTGAAATTGGACCCTCCACGTGGTCAACTGATAGCCACTCCACGTATTTTTTCTTGCGCACAATTAACGCACGGTCAGATGCATACGGTCGAAACCAGTGAGGGTGGCGGCGGCCGTATACACTCCGACGGTTAAGTTAGGCTCAGGTGATCAAAACAGTACCAAGGTTGTGCAAAATAGTAGGGAGGAGAATACATGTTTACTAGTTATGGAGTGTTAAGTAGAAAGAGTTTCATTACATTTGCCTCTTACAAAGTCTTGGGTATTTATAGGTGAGGAGAGCCGTTGAATGTGAGACACGTGTATACATCTGAACGGTATGAGGCATCTACTCATAGGCGTCAATCAACCGCGTCTGTAGAGTGGGCGAGTAGTTACTTATCCCGAATTGAGTTGACATAAAGTTGATATGTCACATCAATTAGTCTCATGGAGACGTCAAATCACTTTAAACCTTAGGGGCAGAAAAGATCTTGACAAAGACCTCATTTTGAAATCGGCGACGGATCCTCAGGCTAAGGTCCACAGGGATCATTTCGCCTCGGATTCAGGGGGATAGGGCGCTTCAGTCAGTTTTGTAGAATTACCCATGCCTCGTAGTGTGATAGCAGATCATCTCAATTGGAACCACTTAGGGGAACCACTTCAGAACCATTTCGTATGAGCGTTCCACACCTCGGTTGACGTGGTGATGGACTTTCCGAAGTGGAACCACTTCGTATGAGAGTTCCATACCTCGCCTGATGTGGGTTCAGTTAGGGGCGTAACAGTGGTCCCCCAAGTCCAGGTATGAATATTTATATCATGGGTGGACTTGTCTTCTCGATCAAGTATATGCGCCTCGGGATGGGGATCGTGATTTGTGAGAACTTGAGGGTCGATTTTCAGTGTTCACCGAAGCGTGGATCATAGGCAGATGCGTTAAATCCTCGTCACTGTGTGAGGGAAAAAATTTATGCGAGGTTGAGGTACTGACGAGCTGGACGATGTGTGGGGAGATTGTCAATGCAGCGATCGAGGTGATGACCCACAGGGTACTCGGTGTCAAGTGCGCCTAAACTTTGTAAAGTTGAGTGAGGAGCTCATCTGCCACCGGTGCGCTGATCCATAGGGGACGGCACGTTGGGAGATAGCTAAGACTTTGTAAAGCCTAGAAGGGAGCGCAGCGACCGAGGCGATGACGCACAGGGGACTCCGCGTCAGGTGCGCCTAAACTTTGTAAAGTTGAGTGAAGAGCTCATCTGCCACCGGTGTGCTAATCCACGGGGGCCAACGCATTGGGAGATGGCTAAAACTTTGTAAAGCTTAAGAGGGAGCATAGCGACCGAGGCGATGACCCACAGGGGACTCCGCGTCAGGTCCGCCTAAGTTTTGTAAAGTTGAGTGAGGTGCTCGATCCGAGTCTAACATTAAATGATTTGACAGCTACTGCGTATTATTAAGGTGACAGTTGGATACAACGCCCATTCCCTTAAAAGGCTGCTGCAGCTACTTATTGTTGACGGCTGGTGGTGACCGAGGTGACCCGTTATATGTGAGCGTGAGGATCACAGCAAGATCTTAGGCGTAGATCAAATCTGACGTTTCATTTCAACGGCCTAGATTGATGGTGCGACGGACGGTCTAGATTAATTGCATTTGAATTTGACGATGGAGATTAGTTGGAATGCTCTATAAAAAGCGGAGTTGAGCACTTTTGGAGTTTTTTACCCTTGCGAAAACAGAAAACTCCATTGCTCTCAAATCTCTTTGCGATTTTCGGCGTTCTTCAAGCATTTCCGACAAGAACTTTGATTTTCCGGCGACCACACACCACTCTTTGACCATTTCCAGTGGGGGAACACTCAAACTCGTAAGTTTTAGTAACTATTTTGAGATTTTTTCTTTCTGAAAATGGCCTCCGAGGGTAGTGCTAGTTCGGGGAGGGGGCTGGAGTTAGTATGGATGGACAAACCCATTGTGGCGACCTCATCCGAAGTAACCAAGGCGATACTAGGGGGGAGAATATTTGGAAGAGGCCGGATAGCGTAGTAGACACCTTTGTGCATTGGGGGACGTCGGATTATCCTTCCAAGCTAAAGGAGGCCGACCTAAAAAGACTTAGGACCGAATATAGGATACTTGACAGCATAGACCTGATCCTACCCGAGCCTGACGAAAGGGCCTGCTACCCTAGGCCAGGGTGTGTAGCGATAAGCGAGGCGATCCTTAGGGCTGGCCTTAGGCGTCCAATTCACCCATTTTTTCGAATGGTGTTTAGGTCTTACGGCTTAGCACCGACCTAACTGAATTCGAATTCTTGGAGCCAGATGGTGGGCTCCTGGATGTTATGGAAAGAGGCATCACTAGGAGTGGAGATGCCCTTCTCAGTTTTTCAAACCCTCTATATTCCAAAAGTAAGAGTCGGGGGGATAAGACCAGGGGCTGGTATTACCTGACCTCTTGGGGTTCGCACACTTCATTCATGCTCGATCTGTCGAGCTCTATCAAAGAGTGAAAGAGCTCGTGGTGCTGAGCTGCCGGGAGATGGGACACGATAGAGGGGGACCCCCTGACACCTCTTACGGTCCCCACGAAGTGCTCGACACTTAGTGAGTATTGTAGCTGTATTTCTTTTTTATTCTCTTCAGTTCGGATTATAACTAACACTCGTATTCATTTTTTGAAGGCACTCTTCCTCGGTGTGAGCTATCCTCAGACGATTTCGAGATCATCTACGTGATCTATCAGCTGCCTCCAAAGAAGAGGTCATTCCATCAGTTGATCAGAAAGAACCTCCATTTTGTGACGCACGACCTGATGGCCTCACAAGGTAACGTCTCGAAGTGAATACCTTTGAATATTTTCGAGTCGTTTACACTTGTACTAATTTACTTGTTTCTTGCAGATAATTTCAATAAGAAGATGCCTCTTCGGCCCGACTTCAAAACAATACAGAAGATGATGGCCGAGGCGAGGGCCTTGAAGACCTCCTCCTCCTCTTACAAGAAGCAGATGGAGGATTTAGTGGATATCAACAAGAGGCTCCTGCCTCTGACGGAGGAAGAGGTGCTTGAGGATCCAGAGCCTAATCCGCTTCAAAAGGGCAAGAAGCCCGCTGCCCCTTCGAAGCGGCCAACGGTGGTGAGGCCACCCCCCGTTCTGAGGCAAACCACAATTCCTATCGAGGTGGCCATTTCGGAGAGAACGTTCGCACAATCAGAGGCTCTACCTACCCCGGCCAAGGCGCCAGTTGCTGCCGTCCCTCTCGCCCAGGTGCCAGGGCAGCCTAAGAAGAAAAGAGCTCGTCCCTTAAAGGAAGTGGACTTCCTGGGCTCGAACTCCGAGGAGCCAGTTAAAGAAGTACTGGAGGCTCTCCCCCAAGAAATAGTTGCAGTGGCGGTGGTCCACAACAAGTATTGGACTGAAGAATGGAGGGACCACACCACCTTTGGCACAGTCGAGGACCTGGTAGCGGCCAATAGTGCATGTGTGGCCCGAGCTCTGAGCACCAGCATCTAGCTCAAGGATTTGGCGAAGGACCTCGCCAAGCGCCTCGAGGAGGCGATGCAATATGGGGACAAGGTGAGGGAGGCCTGGGCCAAGGCTGCGGAGGAAGAGAAAAGGAGGACGGAGGCTAAGGCCCAGCTAGCGACTGCTACTGGAGACATAGAGCGGCTGAAGAAGGAACTCTATGAAGTGGAGCGCCAAGCGGCTGCCATGACCCGAAGAGTAGATCATACCAATGAGCACCACCAGCTCGCCATGGAGGCTCTGGAGGCCTCCAATAAAGAGAAAGCTACGCTGAGGCAGAGGACGGAGGCCCAGTCTGAGGAAATTGCCTTCTTGAAGGAGGAGCTGAAGTCGGCAAGGGAAGTGGCTGTTCAGAATTTCATTGACCACTTCGAGGAACATCCCCTATACGACGACTTTGCAAATTTCTGGCCTCCTAAAGTGCCCAAGGCATATTGGGTCGACTGAAAGAGGTTCATCCTACTTTGGACATCTCCTCTTTAGAGGCAGAGTTCGGGAGACCTACTGGAGGGTGGCCTGATAGGCTAGCAGAGGACGTTCTAGCTCCCGAGGCTGGGGAGAAGGAGCCTTCCGTAGAGTAGGGCTTATTTTGTAATGGCTTCAGCCTTTTGTAAATTTGAAGTAAATGAAATGAATTTTTTTTTACCAAGTGTTATTGCTTCTACTTTCTTATCGTATTGATCTGTTTACGCATATATGAATGACAAACTTTTAAGACTAAGCGTCTCTTAACAATCGGAAGATCGGACCACTTAAGTAATCATCAAGCGTCTCTTAACAATAATCAGATTGGATCACTTAAGTAATAATACTGAGGGACTGAGGTAACAATTTGATAGCCAATGTGACGAAGAACTGAAGTATTAATACTTGAGAAAGTTACATTATCCATTACCAAGGCATTTTCAGCGCTTAGTAAGATAGGCAAATTACAAATGAGATCAGATCGGGATACACGCTTATCAGACAACATCGAGATCAGATCGGAACAAAAACTCATCACTGGTAATATTTCCTTAAGTGTTTGATGTTCCATTGATGAGGAAGTGCTTTTCCTGCCATGTCTTCAATTTCGAAAGTACCAGGTCGGGATTCCTTGCGGATGCGGTAAGGACCCTTCCAGTTTGGTCCAAAGACTCTTGACCCGGTTGGCTTTGATGATTGGAAGACCCTCCTGAGGATGAGGTCTCCCAAATGAAGAGTTCGATTTCTAACATTGGAGTTATAATAGCGGGTCATCTTCCTATGATACTTTGCTAAATTTACCTGGGAGGTATCCCTCATTTCTTCAAGGAGATGGAGTTCATTCACCTGGGCCTCGTCGTTACTGATCTCGTTGAAGTGTATTTGGCGATGTAATGGGACCCCGACCTCGATCAGGTTCGTGGCCTCGGCCCCATAGGTCATTGAGAATGGTGTTTCCCCAGTTGCAGTTCAGCTTGTGGTTCGGATTGCCCATAGGACGTGGGAAAGTTCATCGACCCAAGCCCCCTTTGATGTGTCAAGCTTCCTTTTCAGGGTATGCTTGATGGTTTTGTTTACTGCCTCAACTTATCCATTCGCTTGCGGATGATGAGGCGTTGAGAAATCCTTTTTTATCCCCAGTTCATCGCACAATTCTCGCATTTTTCGATTGTCGAACTATCTCCCATTGTCGGACACTAAGGAGTGGGGAATACCCAACCTACAAATGATATTCTTCCAGATGAATTTTGTAGTGTTTGCCTTGGTAATCTTCGCAAGAGGTTCAGCCTTAACCCACTTGGTGAAGTAGTCGATGGCGACAATGGCGAAGGTCGCGCTTCCTCTTCCTTTAGGGAGTGGACCAATGAAGTCGATGCCCCACTTGACGAATGGTCAAGGGCTGGTTACCACAGAGAGGTTCTACGAAGGCTGCCTTTGAATGTTCGAGAAGCTCTGGCACTTGTCATATTTCTGGACAAACTGGTAAGCATCCCTTTTCAGGGTCGGCCAGAAATAGTCTTGACAGAGAACCTTGTGTGCCAGGGCCACTCATCCGGAGTGATTTCCGCAAATTCCCTCATGGATTTCCCTAAGTATATATGTGGCCTTTTCGCCTCCCACACATCGGAGAAGTGGTAAGGTAAAGCCTCTTTTGTAGAGCACATCCTCTTTCAAGACGAAGTGTGCAGCCCTTCCTCTCAACTTCCTTTCCTCACTTTTGGAAGCAGGTAGTGTCTGATCCTTTAGATACGCGATGATGGGCTGTATCCATGATGGGGTGCCTTCTATCCAAAGTACTACTTCTCATCCGGAAATGGAGGGCTTCAACAAGTGTTCAATAGGGATGACCTTTAATAGCTCAGAATCCTTGTTGCTGGCTAATTTTGAAAGGGCATGTGCATGTGTATTTTCTAGGCGTGAGACTTGAATTAGTTCGAACCTTTCGAACTGAAGGACTAGGTCCTGAACCAATTTCAAGTATGCGACCATGTTACTGTCTTTGGCTGCGAAAGTTCCACTGACCTGATTCACTATCAGCTGAGAATCGTTGTTGGCTATGAGCCTTCTGACCTGCATCTCTGTTGCCAGTCTAAGACCCATTAGAAGGGCTTCGTATTCGGCAGCGTTGTTCGAAACTTTGAAGTCAAACCTTACTGCGCAATTTAGCTTGTGACCCTCTGGGCTTTCCAAGACTATTCGTGCCCCGGAGACTGCCTCTCTTGAGGATCCATCTACAAACAGTTTTCAGGTTGGGGGCTCGGCTGGTTCCATTATTGCCTCCATTTTCGGAGCTTTGGCAAACTCGATCACAAAATCTGCAAGGGCCTGGCCCTTGATGGCATGTCGAGGTCGGAATAGTATGTCGAACTTGCTAAGCTCGATTGCTCATTTTAGCAGGCGTCCTGATGCGTCTGTTCTCTGCAGCACCTGTTTCAATGGGAAATTGGTGAGAACGTCGATAAAGTGGGCCTGAAAGTATGGCCTCAGTTTCCTTGAGGCTGTGATGAGGGCAAGTACCAATTTCTCCATGTTTGGGTACCATGTTTTAGCTGGGAGGGGTGCTTTGCTGATGTAATACGCTGGCAATTGTCGTTCATTTTCTTCTCTGACTAGAACAGCTCTGATCGCCACATCCGATACTACCAAATACAGCAGCAGAGACTCTTCTGGTTGAAGTTTTGACAAAAGGGGTGCCTCTACGAGGTGCTTTTTCAGTGCCTGGAAGGTTTCTTCGCACTCAGAAGTCGATTTGAACTTCTTTCCTTGCTTAAGCACCTTGAAGAAGGGTAAGCTCTTATCAGTGGTCCTGGAGATGAAGCGACTGAGTGCAGCTATTTGACCATTGAGGCTTTGGACCTCCTTCGATTTCTGAGATGACCTCATTTCCAGCAAGGCCGTTATCTTTACTGGATTGGCTTCAATTTCTCTTTGGTTAACAATATACCCAAGAACTAACCCGAAGCCACCCCAAAGGTGCACTTGAGGGGATTCAACTTCATCTTATATTTTCTAAGTATCTGAAAGGTTTGGTCGAGGTGACTTACGTGTTCGCTTGCCTGGAGGCTTTTGACTAGCACGTTGTCCACGTAGACCTCCATGATTCTGCCAATGAGTTCGACGAACATCATGTTGACCAGCCTCTGATATGTGGCCCCGATATTTTTCAATCCGAAGGGCATGACTTTGTAGCAGTAGAGTTCTCTGTCTGTGATGAATGACGTAGCTTCCTCTTCAGGTCAGAACATGGATATTTGATTGTACCCCGAATACGCATCCATGATGCTCAATAGTTCATGTCCAGCAGTGAAATCCATAAGTTGGCCTATTCTTGGAAGTGGGAAGCTATCTTTAGGGCACACCTTATTCAAGTTGGTGAAGTCTACGCATACCCTCCACTTCCCGCTGGGCTTTTTCACCAGGACCGGGTTGGATATCCACTTCGGATAGACGGCTTCCCTTATGAAACCACTACAGCTAAGCTTGTCTACTTCGTCTTTGAGAGCCTCGTACCTTTCTGGGTTGAGGGCACGTCTTTTCTGCCAATGAGGAGCACAGGAGGAGTTGAAGTTAAGATGGTGGCAACTGATCATTGGATCTATTCCGACCATGTCCTCATGCTTCCAAGCGAAGACATCCAAGTTTCTTTTCAGGAAGCTTATCATCTCCTCTTTTGCTTCAGGGGGCAGTGCCTTTCTTATTCGCAAGACCTAACTAGGGTCCTCTGGGTTGGCGGAGAGAGTTTCTAGTTCTTCCATTGGGGTTACATTTGGTTCAGAGTCAATTATCCGGGGATCTAACTCATCAAGAGAGTGTCCTTGTTCAGGGGCTTCTTCCATGTCAACGTCTTCCTCCCGTTCGGAGATATGCCATTGTTTAGGGGTATCGAGCATTTTCACGTCCATACTGGCTTCATTGGCAACTTCAATTATGATTACGTTAACAGTTTGGGGCTCCGACTTTCTCAGAGAGTTCAAGTAACATGCCTAGAGCCCATCTGGTCACCTCGGACTGTATCAATCCCAAGTTCAGTTGGAAATTTCATACATAAGTAGTGGTTGGATGTGACGGTCCAAAGATCTTTTAAAGTGGGTCTGCCCAATACTCTATGATAGGCCAACCTGTGGTCTACGACTAAGAATTCCATGAAGTGTTGGGCCACTAGGGGTACCCATTTCGACGAGCAGAGTGATCCATCCTCGTGGGATGATGCTATCTCCAGTAAATCCGAATAGTGGGTCGGTGATGGGGATCAACCCATGTTCAATTTGCATTTTGTCGAAGGTAGAGCCGAACAGTATGTTCACCGAACTTCCATTGTCGATGAGCATGCGTTTGAGTCCGTTTCTAACCACTACAGCCCTTACAACCAATGCATCACAATGGGGGTGGTGAACTTCTTCTGCATCTTCCTGGGAAAAAGTGATTGGGGTCATCTTATTGGCATCCTGTGACTCGTTGACAATGTAGGTAATGATTGGCGGGTCCTTTGCTTCCCTTGTGTAATTCTTTTGGGCGTTCCTGGTGTTGCCACCGATGTGAGGTCCCCCAATGATTGTGTCGATCTCCCTGATGACTTGGCTCCAAGTGAATGGGCCCTGATCTCTCTGTCTAGACTGTCCTCAGTCTCTTAATTATCTTCTTCGGGGTGATTGCTCTCTATGCCCTCTCTCTCCCCTATTCGGGGAGGCGGATCTGCGAGGATATTCACTCCCGATGTGGGTTGCCTCGATCTAGACGTCGATTAGCGTCTCGGCATTCGCTAGTGTCATGCCCATAGAGTTGATGGAAAGTACAGAATCTTGCCCCTTCCAAGGGCCTGCTTGATCGCTTCTTCTTCTTATTATTATTATCAGCTCTTTTGGATGGTCCTGCTTCGCCAAGAGCATTCTCGTATGCCAATACCGGCACTGCATTCAATGTGGCGGAGGCCAGTGCCTGTCCGGAGGTGGGAGCTACTATATGACCTGCTTGAGTCCACTGCTGAGTGATGAGGTGCGCTGCGGGTCCTCAACCTACCTGCCACTGAGGTGGAGGGAGTCCCTGCACGGCACGGTTTTGATGATCAATCATTTCCTCACTGAAGATTTTCACTCTCATCATTTCTACCAGTTCGTCATAGGTGGCAGGATTCTTGCTGCGCACGTCTCTCCAGAATAAAGTGTTCATGTTGAGGCCGCCTTTCAGAGCTGAAAGGGCTTCCCTATCGGTAACCTGTTCGTAGTATGTGATTTCGTCTGTAAACCTGGCGAGATAGCTTTTCAGCATCTCCTTCCCTGTGTGAGAGGTATTGGTTTAAGAATACCTTCTTCAAATCTGGCCAACTTTTAATGCTTAGAGGAGGAAGTCTACTATACCACACTTCAGCAGCTCCGCCCAGGGTTAAGTGGAAGGCTCTGCATTTCAAAGCAGCGAAGCTCCCCTGAGGCTCATCTGTGTCATGTACTTGGTGAGGAGCTTCTCCGGGTCCTCCTTTCCTTCATACTTGGGGATCTTAGAGGGCATGAAGTTCGCCGACATCGAGAAGCTTCGAATCTTCCTTTAAAAAGGGAGGTTATCATCATCGTCATGATCTCATAAGATCGACAGGGCCCAACTGACCCTTCATCATCTTGAATATCCTGGGGAGGTGGGGGTGCTTCTCCTCAGCTTCTCTAATCGACTAAGTTCCTTCTACCCTCCTATTTCTAGGAGGAGGCGCCTGTTCTTGTTCCTGGTCTTTCTGAACTGATCTTTGCACTGAGCGGACCCTATTACTGGGTCCTGCCCTATTCAGTCGAAGACGCTTACTGACATTTGTTCCTCATATTCTTGAGGGAAATTGTCCCCTAGCTGTGGTTCAGCTGGCTGGCTTCCGCGCCCACTTCTCTTTCGAGGGAGCATTCTCTGTGCCGGCTCATATGGCCTCAGGAACGAGATATAGGGGCTTCCTGCACTGGATAAGATCCTTGGGGCATTTGATAGCCCTGATGGCCTTGGGCTTGCATGAAAAGTTCGTACATCGCCATATTTTGAGCTGCGATGTCTCTCATGCTCGCTGCTATTTGAGTCATCTCTTCAGTGAGCATGACTGTTCTTGCACCTCGGCGACGCCGATGATGAGGTCTCTGGTGAGTGACATTGTTATGGAGCACCTCTTCTTTAGAGGCCTCTCTCATGGGATTGTCGTTTTCATGGCTAGAACTCATTCTATCTCCTTTTTCAAGGGTGATAAGAATTTGGGATATAACTCGATTTTATTCTTTTTCAAGAACATGCCCTTTTCAGGGTAAGTTGCTAGTTTTCCGGTGTTTTCTCCGGTGGAGAATGTAGAACTTTGAACAAGAAGATTTTTCACAGACGGTGCCAATCTGTTGACCTCGAAAATTAGACCCTCCACGTAGCCAACCGGTAGCCACTCTACGTATTCCTCCCTGCGCACAATCAACGCACGGTCAGACGCACACGGTCGGAACCAGTGGGGGCGACGGTGGCCGTATACACTTCGACGGTCAAATTAGGCTCAGGTGATCGAAATAGTACCAAGATTGTGAAAAATAGTGGGGAGGAGAATATATGTTTACTTGCTATGGAGTGTTAAGTAGAAAGAGTTTCATTACCTTTGCCTCTTGTCAAGCCTTGAGTATTTATAGGTGATGAGAGTCATTGGATGTGAGGCACGTGTATACATCTGAACGGTATGAGGCGTCTGCTCATAGGCGTCAATCAGCCGCGTCTGTAGAGTGGGCAGGTAGTTACTTCTCCCGAGTTGAGTTGACATAAAGTTGATATGTCACATCAACTAGCCTCATGGAGACGTCAAATCACTTTAAACCTTAGGGGCAGAAAAGATCTTGACAAAGATCTCATTCTGAAATCGACGGCGGATCCTCAAGCCGAGGTCCACGGGGATCATTTCACCTCGGATTCAGGGGGATAGGGCGCTTCGGTCAATTTTGCAGAATTACCTATGCCTCGTAGTGTGATAGCTGATCATCTCAATTGGAACCACTTAGGGGAACCACTTCATATGAGCGTTCCACGCCTCGACTGACGTAGTGGTGGACTTTCCGAAGTGGAACCACTTCGTATGAGAGTTCCGTACCTCGCCTGATGTGGGTTCAGTTAGGGGTGTAACATTTACCGTAATCAATTTATCGAGATTGCTTGTATCACCTAATGTTATATGTATTCAATTTAAACTCCAAATCATAATACTTAGTTAAGCCAGTTCGTTGCGGATCTTCGAAGTAGCAGAAGTCCAAATCAATGCTAAAATTATTGAGTGGAAGCTCTTCAATGTTCATATCAATCAAAATATTTGAATATCATCGTAATAAAATCATCTAATTATAAATCGTTTAAAAAATAGACTTTTCAAGTTGAACCTACCGTTGCTTAAATGTGACGAGGATGAAGTTCTTGGTTATCAGTAAAAACATGAATAACTATTATGTTTTGTTGTTAATCCAGTGCTAGAAAGTGGAATTTCTACATAAGAAAAGCAATCATGGATCGAATGCCATGACATAATGAATTGGCACTCTTCGCTTCGAAATTTAAAGCCAGTCACACTCAAAATCTTCTCCAATGCCTTTCTTGTTAAATGTACAATTTTCAAGTCTATTGTCGTTCACATTTAAGCACGAAAGCACCTAGAGAGTTTACGAGACCTAAACAATAATATGAAAGACTTTTGAGATAGTTCATAAGCAACTCGAAATGGAGCGAATAAGTCTAATAATTAAACAACAAATTGAAATTTTCATTTACGATCAATAGCTGGGATTTGGCATTTATTTCTAAGGAAATTATAGTCATTATTGATGAATTACAATCATATTATGTCATAATTCTTATCACATTATTTTGGTTAAAACCAATAACGGAGTAATAAAAGGAGAAATAAATGTTGAGATATATAGCTTTGGTGAGCTTTCTTGGAATGAAATTTATAATCATGCTTGCCCACGTACAAGAATAAGGAAAAATCAACTTTATTTATTTATTTATTATTATTATTTTTTTTTTTTTTGGGGAAAGGTTGGTATTTTCTTAATTTTAATTTATTATTTTCAATTATGATCCATAAAGAAATTCGAGGGAATTCCTTCCTTTTTTGTAAAAGAAAAAAGAAAACTACTTTTTTACTTGGACTTTCAGAAGTAACATCTTGGGTTAATCTTCCAATATCTTCATGCTGGCTTGTCAATGTTGACCATTTAAATTATAGTGGAGCAGAGGAAGAAGTTCTTTCCCTTTGCATCACAAGGATCAGTAGATTCCAGAATGTAAGATTTTAGGTTGTCAAATAATCATATCGAGAAATATAATTAGAATTTTGAAAAATAATAAAATAGTTAAAACTGGTACATAATATTAGAGTTTCTTATCAGGTAAAATTCATGAATAAATGCACATTACCATATAAGTATACATAAAATGTACATTATATTTCAATGGGAAAATTGCAATGGAGGTTCCAAACCTTTCATTTTATTCTAGAATACATCTTAACATTTCATTTTTACGACCACAATTCTAAACCTTTAACTTTCATTGGAGCTGGAGTCTATTTAATAGATGACATCCACTTATTTATTAGTCAACCCTTAAATTAAATGTTTGACTCTATTTAACAAATTAAGTGAAGAGTAAAATGGTGAATTTACATTTTCTAAAATAAAACAATGAAATAAAAACCAAAATAAAAAATAAAAATGTTCGTCTTCTCCAAACACCCCATACCCACCCCCACC